>NW_003546256.1:86720-222819 GCF_000090795.2 Amphimedon queenslandica | reverse complement strand
AGGAGATGGTGTAGTATGTTACATAGTTGTCACTACTGGGAATAGTCCAGTTCACTGTAATACCAGTGGTTGAGACATTAGATACTGAGAGACTAGTTACTGGACTAGGAACTACAACAGATATCAATTACACTCTCTCAATGATAATAACTCACCATCAAATCTTAACACTGTTACTGTACTATTAACTGAAGGAAGATCTATATATGAGTACACACTGATGGTATAGGTACTCATTGGTGAGAGATCTATTAGTAAAATTTTATTGTCTCTAGTAGATACTACATTCCTGGTTACACCTCCAGTGGTATACTCAATCACATATCCATTAGCCTCTGTTAAAGTAGTCCAGTTCACCTTAATAATATTTGCATTAAATATAAAGCCTCTCACATTATTTGGAGGACTACTAGGAGCTAGAAAAGAGACATAAGTATTTACTATTGATTAAAGTATAATCATACCATGTAATATCACAGATTGACTGTAGTTGACTCCTCCAATCATTGCTATACAGGTAACATTAACTGACACTCCCAGTGGATCAGGATATACCAGTAGTGTGTTGTTGTATGTCAAGATATCAATTGATGTATACATTGAGTTATTCTTCGCTACTCCATTCACTAACCAGTAAACATCAGTTGAAGGATTTATATCAGTAGTTGTGAGACAGTCAATATGATATTGAGTGTTATTGAGTTGTGTAATGGATGAGACTAGTGTCCAATCAATTGAATTAATAACTAGAAATTCATCAACAATGTTACAAGTACATTAGTAGCAATACCTGTGGATAAGGTCTGTACACTGATTGCACTACTAGCAGGTCCCAGTAATTGTTGATAGGCTCTGACTGTGATGCTATAAGTTGTTCCTCCTCTCAGTCCATTCAGTGTGATTGTATTATTACTACTTCCCTCCACCTGTACTGTCTGCACAGTGTCTGTGTCACTAGTGACATTGACTACATATCCATCAGCATCAGATGAATCAAGTGCAGTCCAACTGACAGTGATAGTGGTAGTTGTCTTGTTGACCTCAGTAAGAGAAGAGGGAGCAGTTGCTGGTGCTACAAAAAAGTAATAAAGTCATTTTATTGCTACTTCTACCTGTTACAAAAATGTTTCTATTTCTTGCTACTGGGTTGTCATCGATATGACCAAAATACAAATAGAATCTGAATACATGATCCCCATTGTTGTTTGATTGACTCAGTACTCCACTAGTAATAGTCTCTCCAAACCAATTAACAGTTAGAGTATAGTCCCACCTTCCATTACCATAATTCACTGACATTCCATTACCATACATGAAGTTACAACTGTATGAGTTCATTTGTCCAGTGCAGAGTTCAGTACTACTGCTACCAGACTCATAGTACCATTTGACAGCATGTAAAAAAGCACTGTGATCATTATGACCAATTTTAATGGCATGCAGTGTATATGTTTGAGGTAGAACTGTTTTATCTGAAGGAAGGTCAAGAGTGATGTTTTCAATCTGTGCCCATCCTACAGTAAATCAGTAACAAAGCAACAGTGTGTACTAGTTTAATGAGAACACTTACTGAATATATTAGCAAAGATGATGTTAGTGTTAAGATATGAACAATCAGTGGGTAGACAACACTTGTACCAGCCATCATCAGATGGTATAATGCCTCCATGAATGTAAAGACTGATGTTAGCATTAGGTGAAGATACTTCATTACAACGAAGAGGATTAGTACTGCAGTCAACTGATGATCCACTAGAAGTAGCCCACTCTCCATCAGTCAGAGCAGTACCAGGTAACACACACTGGATACTTTTATTGGCTCCTTTAATGTCATTATCAAAAAAATAGGATCCATTAGAATAACAGTTTCCATTATGCCTCAGGTAGATACCTATAAAACCTATACAGTTGTTATTATACACATCCAGTGTCTTACCTGAGGAAGGTGGACATTGACTAATAACTTCACTGACACTCAACAAGAAGACAGCCACTACCAGTAAAGACATGATTCTGCTCTAGCATCAAAAGTAAACAAGCCCTTATACTCCAACCATTGCTTCCTTTTCGCTACAATAGATTTAATTGCATCACATGTCTACAAAATGCACTTTGTTATGTACTCATTCTTTAAGTACATGAGAACATAATCATGCACATCAAACACAGTACATATGTATATTTCTTTGATAGTATTGTAATGTATCTGTTAAATGTTAATAATAATAATAATAATAATAATAATAATAATAATAATAATAATAATAATGATAATTTTCCAACAACAAACAAGGTGATACAAACAACACAGGTAGACAGTTATTAATAGCCAAAAAGAGCAAAGAGATGAGAAAAAGACAGTAAGTATAATTAAAGGCTACAAACTCTAGTTCTCCCTCATAAGAAATAAGGTGTTGTTATTCTCTGTGGTATGACCCTCTCATTATCAGGTACTGCTTGAAACAGCTTTGCCTCTTTGCCCTCCAAGTTAGCATCCTTAATGATGAGTATGGATGCAATGTTACCACACCTGTAGCAGTAATTAGGAGCAGACCATACCGTCACTAGGCGCTGGTCAAACATATATTTGATGCCCTCGTGGACTAACTGATGTGCCCTGCATATTAGCTTGAGGTTATTGAGATGCATAAACTAAGAGAAAAGGGAGAGATAGAAGGTGGAATTAAGAATTAAGATAAGTGGTTTGAAGTAAATCAAAACAATGAAAGGGTATCATTGCATAAAAGGGAAATGCTACAATGACTACATACAAGTACATGTACACAGCGAATTCTATATAATGCTTTTTACTGACACTGTTATTGTTACTAATGGAACCAAGGCACAGTGTATTACGTAACAAGTGCCCTACAATAAACACAAGTAATTTATATAAAAACAGGGTCCATACCTCTTAAACATTCATAATAATTTATAAAAATAATAAGGTCCATCCATACCTCTTGGGTCACAGAATTACCAAACAAGTAGCCAGCTCCTCTAGGGCTAACTGCCCAGCCAGATATGTCCTCTGGATCAGACCAAACCAGATCACAGAATGCGCCTTCATGGGGTATCTCAATACCGCGATCAATGGTTCTGATCTATTGAGGAGGAGGAGGAAGGAGTAAAGAGATGAGGAAGAAAATTATGAAGACTTCTTTACTTGATCTAGTGTCTTCACTTCAGGGGAAAGGCCACCATGAACACATAAAACTTGATTATCAATAATCTACACAAATCACAATACATGATAGTAATACCATTGATCATTATTATAACATACTGCTGCTATTGTGAGTAAGTCAAATACTTTACAGCAGTATCTCCAGGCATTGGCATTGCCATACTTGTTCATACACTCATCTGTGGAATAAGAGAAGGAGTTTATGATAATAGTAAAATATTATAATTATAATAAGAAATAAGAATTCTCTCCTAGCCATTTTTTAAGAAATATGGCTGAAGACCCCATACAGGGACTTTGATCCGATTTTGGAGCAACTTAAAAAATTCGTAAAAAATCTAATTTTGATTCAAATCAGCTGAAACTTTCTACACAACATAAGAACATGTATATGCATCAGGAAAAATTATAAAGATGAAGAATTCTCTCCTTTTGATTTTTGGCAAAATTTGGCCCGAGACCATGTACTATAGTACAGGGACTTTGATCCAATTTTGGAGCAACTTTAAAAATTCATAAAAAATCAAATTTTGATCGGAATCAGTTCAAACTTCCGAAACAGCTTTCTCTTTCTTCCTCTCTTCTTTCTTACCATAAAACCCATAAACTTGAGTTATCTGTCTGCTTTCGTGATTACCTCTTAATAAAGTAATTTTATTGGGATACCTATGGAGAATAGACGATAACAACATGAACAAGTATAATGGCCTGATATATATAATATAATCCTTACTTTGCTTTGAGAGTCAGTAATCTTGTAAATGTCTCAAGACTGTAATAACCTCTGTCCACAAAGTCACCCTAAAATAAATTATTAATTAACATAAATTATTACAAACAATAAACGTAAATTAATAATTTAATGTAAATAAGTGTATAAATGAGCATAACTTACCATAAACACATAACTAGTGTCTGGTATCTGACCGCCAGTTCTGAATAATTCCTCCAAATCGTAAAACTACAAAATAAAGACAATTTTTACAACACAATGAGAGTAACAATTAACACCATTTTGCCCCCTATTCATTAGTTATCGGCTCCTTTTACATCTATCGTTACCTGTCCATGAATATCCCCACAAACTGTGACTGGAGTGTACACTGGCTGTACATTAGATTCCTCTAATAAGAGGTCACACACATAATCACACAGTTTCTGTGAAGGAAAGGGTGAGAAAAGGGTCACAAAGGGGCATATCAAGCATCCAGACCTTTAATTCGTTTTCTGTCAAGTACTGGCACTTCTTTGCCAGCTCGATCCACTCGTCAAGCTCACTCATATTCTTGTTATAACGTCAGCAGTCCTTCTTTCTCCAAATGTTTATACAAAGTTGATTAATCAGGAAATGTTGTCAGAAAAGGGTTAAAAGGTCACGTGAGAGTCATCTGATAAAGATGGCGGTCAAACGAGTCTAGGTGTTACATCTACCACGTGATTATCATGTGATTAAAATGGCGGCAATTAGAAGTTTGTGTCGTTTGTTGTCTCCTTCTTCCTTGCCCACTGCTCTTTCGAAAAGAGCAACTCTAGTAAGTTAGATTTGCTTTCAATGCATAGAACATTACAACTGATCTCATAACCTATTTTCATTTGCTTTTATCTCTTCATACAGCTTGCTCGATGTCTCTCTCTTCACGAGTACATCAGTCAGACTCTCATGTCCGAGCATGGCGTTCATGTACCTGTTGGATATCTAGCAGAGAGTCCTTCAGCTGCTAGAGAAGCAGCAGTCAAACTAGGTAACCAAACAACATTCAATAGCACAGAGTAGGTGCTAACATTATCATGTAATACCTCATTGTGCTAATTGAATAGACATGTATCTACATGTACCTTCTGATATATCAAAGACTATGGACTTTAGGCTAAAGTATTATCATTATGCATTATGGACTAGAGAGTAAATTATTATATATTTAATTATTTTGGGGTGTATTATTAATAATGGTTGATTATGATCATAATGTACATGTACATGCATTAGGTGGAGGTGATGTGTTAGTAAAGGCTCAGGTATTAGCTGGTGGTCGTGGTATGGGTCACTTTGAGTCTGGACTCCAGGGAGGAATACAAATAGCTCATTCGTGAGTCTCAAATCAATCTTTCATTCTCTGTTCCAATTACATGTGCTTTATTTCTACATATCATGTTTAAATGTCTATTATGAGACTGTTTCTTCTCTTTTTCTCTATCTGCTATCACATAGACCTGAAGAAGCAGAATCATTTGCTGAAAAGATGATTGGATCACGTCTTATTACCAAACAAACTGGCTCCATTGGTAGACCATGCTCTAAGGTAACTCTCTCTCTCTCTCTCTCTCTCTCTCTCTCTCTCTCTCTCTCTCTCTTTATAATTTTCTCCATTAATGTCCTTGTCCATCTCTTCTTTAGGTGATGGTATGTGAGAAACAGTCGATAAAGAAAGAATTTTATTTTGCACTTATCATGGACAGAGCTCACAATGTATGACAAGTTTCTCTTCTCTATCTTTCTCTCTCTCTTCCTTTTATTAATCTTATTACATTATGTATTAGTTCCTGTTTTGGCTACTCTTGGCAAGCATGTACAGTGTTTTGCTACAATTATTGATAATTGCTTTGTATTTGATAGTAAAGTAATGTGTTCCATTATTATTATTACAGGGTCCACTGATGGTTGCTAGTTCTGAAGGTGGAATGAACATTGAAGATGTAGCCAGGGATAATCCAGACAGCATAATTAAAGATCCCGTTGATATCACAATAGGTATACTCATCCCTCCCTCTCTGCTTTATTCTAATTCTCACTTGCAGGAATGTCTAAGGAGCAAGCACAGGAAATGGCTAGAAGGATTGGGTTCTCTGCCTCATCAGTTAATAGAGTAAGAGCTTCTTTTTTCTTATATTATTGTCATTATAATAATCAAAGGCAGCAGAACAGATGATGAATCTGTATACTTTCTTATTAAAGAAAGATGCTACAATGTTAGAAATTAATCCACTAATTGAGACAGCAGATGGCAGAGGTAACTAACTATAAATCCAATGCTACCTTGATTCCATGATACTAACACAACTTGATCCTAACATGATTCTGATACCACATTGATCTATTCTCTTGTATATATATAGTGCTATGCCTTGATGCAAAGATCAATTACGACGACAATTCCAAATTCAGACAGAAGGAAGTGTTTGAGCACAAGGACTGGTCGCAAGAGGATCCAAGAGATGCAGCTGCTGGTCAGGCTGGCATCAATTACATTGGATTGGACGGATCTATTGGATGCATGGGTCAGTATGGGATACTCCATGCATTCTGTGCATAGTTGCTAAATTTTAGGATTTTAGCACTTGATATGATTGTGTGATATCCAATCTCTTATAGTTAATGGTGCTGGTCTTGCTATGGCCACAATGGACATTATTAAGCATTATGGCGGCTCTCCTGCCAACTTCCTGGACATAGGAGGAGGAGCAAGTTTTGACGAAGTTAAGAAAGGTTTCAACATACTAGGATCCGACGCTAATGTGTGCTTTATAATTATCAATGTTTCCAATACATGATGTGGTATTTCCTGTTACAGGTGAAGGCAATTTTTGTCAACATTTTTGGCGGAATAGTTCGATGTGATGTAGTAGCTGATGGAATAATTGCAGCTGCAAAAGAAATGAAGCTCAATTTGCCAGTAGTGATCAGAATACAAGGTATAGCTAGTGAATGATTGATAGAGACACTTGGTTAAACAAAACATTGAAACATTATAGGCAACATGCAAGCAGAAGCAAACGAATTAATAAAAAATAGTGGCTTGGACATGTTAGCAGTTCCAGACTTTGACACTGCGGCTAAAACTGTGAGCCCATTCTTAAATTGTATTATTATTAATTATTCTCATGATTATATTTAGGTGGTTGGAAAAGCTAATGAGTCACCTTAGGATTATTAGATAAATTATAGTATAGATTATAATGCTAATAATTGATTCTTCTCTCATTATAACCTCATTCTATTTATGCTTAGACAGCTTTTAAAATTTAATTTATTGTGTTATAATTACTGCAGAAATGCACTTCACTAATCTCTCTCCTGTCTGTTCCTTCATAATAGATAAAACTGTTAATAATGAATTATTATTATTTATTTTATCATTATGATTTTATTTTAGCAATGTAGAATGCATGAAATAGATGTAAGTGTTATAATTTAAGTTCAATAGCCAGATTTTCAAGAATTAATTTTCATGGTGGGAACTCTCCTGGAAATTATAGTTAAATTACTATGAACATTGAGTTTATTCATATTTTATTCATACGATTAAGTCTGGCCATTACAGTTAAGTGATATGCTGTGTATGTGTGCATCATTTTCCAAAGAAACTCATTAGAGATGCTTGAGTTCCTTTCTTCTTCTTTCCAGTACTACTGCCAGCCATTTTACTACTAGCAACCATTGGGGAAGGAGTAGGAAGAGTTGGTTTCTCTTCATCACTTGCATCAGTTGAAACCTCCTCCCAATGTTTCTCAGTTACTATAACCAACAACAAGGATATCCAATAATTCTGATGGTCACATGTGGGGCAGTACTAACCCATTGATCCATCTTCCTCTACAAACATCTTGGTGACTAGTTTCTTTACTCTCTTTCTCTTTTTAGTGGCACTGCTAGCAGGGGAAGATGACTCTGTCCTGTCAGTGATGCTGGTTGCTGGTAAACTTTTCTGTTGCTGGTCTGGCTCTAAAGAAAAGAGAGAAGAGATGAAATAATAATAGAAAGTATGTACAACATGTGTGTATAATTATGATGGATGGATTCAATACCATATATCAGACCTGGGGTCAATTACAAGGCCTATAGGTATCAATAGGCATGCACATGTAAAAATTCATAAAAAATCCAATCTTGATTGGAATCAACTCAAACTCAATTTACAACATCAGAATATGTATATGTATCAGGAAAAAATATAAAAATGAAAAGTTCTCTCTTAGCCATTTTAAACATAAGATGTTGTACCTGAGTCACTCTCATCGCTTGACATGTTTTGTATTCTTTTCCTCTTCCTTTTTGATTGTGTGGCCTTTGGCTTAGGATCTAAAACTATTACTAGCATGCAACAAGCTACAATAACTCAAGTATACCTTTCTTTGTAGGCTTTCTCTTAGCTTTAGGTCCTTCTGAGTCCTTTATTAAAGATAATATACTTAATCATCATTATAATATAACAATAGATGCACCTCAATTTTGCCTTCTTTCTTTACCATTCTAATATGTTCTACAAATTTATATAATAATTATAGGTACATCAGAGACTATTGTACCTGATTCAATAGGAGCCTGTGCTGATGTTGAATTATCTTGTTCCTATAAACAATAAAGTTATTATGTTAAAAGCAGGTATGGAGTAATAGTAATATACATACAGTACATGCAATAGTAAAAAGGTACTAATAGTGCAATAGTAAGAGCTATTGAAAGCAAAGAAATATAATGACTTTGTAATTCCATGTAATCTTTTATCTTTAAAAACTAACCTTATCCAGCAATGCCTCTTCTTCTTCTACTAATTCTTTTTTGATGAGAGGAGGAGGTCCATTGGATGGCTTAGCTTGAAGAGTAGTATCACTTGACCTCTTGACACTTGATGTGATTGACTCTTTCTTTCTCATTATTGGCGAGTTTTCTTTTTCGTTGCTGCTGCTGCTTTTACTAGTGCCGGTCTGCTGCTTTTGTGCTTTGCCAAAGAATGAAGTAACAGAATCTTTATTGATGGGCTTCTACAAGGAAAGAATGAGAGAAAGTACGAGGATAAATAAGCTTACCCTTTTTGTTGGCTTGCTAGCAAAATGGCATACACTGGAAGTTGAATGATCAGCTGCTTCTAAATAAATTAATAATAAGATACTAGAATACATAAAGATATGATCTGCCACTCACCAATAGTGGTGGTTGTGGGTGTGGTATTGTTGATTGGTCTGGTGGCCATATTAGGACATTTAATAAGATTCCATTGCGAATAGGAGGACAAGTGATCCAACATACACTGACGATCGCTATTATACAATGCAGCTGTGTCCTAAACAAGAAAATGACAAAAAGAGAGTAACACATTTAGTAGTACATCATCATAGCTTGCACATAGAGTGTACTTAATATACTTTTGGCTTAGATTTTTGGACACTGTACACAGCAACATTGTAAACAGCCTGCAACTGTGATTCATATTCTAATAATAGTAACAAGTCACATGACAGTCACATGATTAACATACTCTCTCTATCCTCTTCATCGACTAGGAGGACCATTATACCACTAGTGTCCTAAGATAGTGATAAGTGAATCAGTTTCTCTTGTATCATTCAGTACCTTGTCTTGTCCTGTTAATGTATAGAATACATGTATTGCAGCATCATCTGGATCAGTTTTTTCTTTACATTTCTCGACATAGGAAGAGAGTATTCTAAAATAATAATTATCATAATACGTAAAATAATTGTTATGGACTCAACTGTTTGGCACTAGTTACTGATAGGGAGAGAGTCCTGCTCAACCATTTATACGTAACCTAATGAAAAGGGTGTGGTATAACGTGGCAATCAATTTTCAAGTTATTTTTAACTTTTTTTTGCTTACAATTTTCCCCTCATCTTGAATCCATTCATCAAGCCTATCCATGTACACACTGGCATCACTGCCCTCAGTAATGCTAGGAGAAGAAGACATGACACAACTAGAGGAAGAAAAAAAGGAAAGAGTTAAAAATAGAGTCAAACTCAGTTCACTTCTGTACACTGTAACCACGTGTTAGCACGTGATAGTTTTACACAGTCATGAATATCATTTCTCATTTATAAAAAATACACAAAGACACTGAATAGCACAAAGGCCATACTACAGAAAACAGTAGAAAAACTAAAGCTTCACTGCCAAGTCCTGCTTCATTTGTCCTTTTCTGAGTATTAAAAGGGTGAGGAGATCTCTAAGACAGGAGAAGCTATTGACATTGTTGTTGTAAATTGTGAATAAGGTGTGTCAGGCTTTTATGAGTCTCACCTTGTGCAAACTAATGTAAACAAACAAGATTGTAGATGTAATACTACAAACTGGCCAGGTGCACCATATTTACCCTTTGCATAGCATATATCTATCACAGTCCAGCTCCAATAAGTATCATCTACAGAAGTGACAGAGCAGACAGGAGAGCTGGTATTATTTGTTCTATCTTACCTTCAGCAGCATTGCATAATGGATTATGGGCCACCAGCTCCTCCACAATTTGGTGCACCACCACAACCTGTCAGTGGCTATCAAGACATGGCAATTGCATTTGGCATACTCTTTGCAGTTTTCTTTACTATTACCTGTGGGCTCATATTTCTTCTGCTCTGTATTGCTCTAAGGAAAGGAGGCAATGGAATACGAGGAGGAGATTATCGATATCCACAGCAATTCAGAGGTGGCGGCCCAAATAACGAATATGGAACATGAAATAAAAAGAACACTTAAATAACACGTAACAACTAACATTTATAAAAACTACAAATATAGATTTTGGAACATTTAAAAATATTGCATTTTATTTTCTACCCTGTATATATATCAGTCAATTTTGTGTTATTAGAAATGTTAAAAAGTTTAAAAAAATCTTAACTTTCTTGCATAGACTCAGTTACAGGCTTTAATGGAGTATATTTTCTTCCTAATTTCTTGAAACAGGTGAGCCAACACAAGCAAGAGGTAGTAATAAAAAGTGCAGCTAGCAATAACACTAGCAACACACTCATACCAACTATTGTATATAGTAACACTTGCTGGGTATCTTGGCAATCACTGCTTGCTCCAGTAGGCAATGGAGTACTACTACCTGGAGGTGTTTTGTCATTAAGTATATCAAAGTATTCATCCAGTGACCAGTCAAACGTTCCACACTGATGCATCTCTTTAGGTGGAGATGAGAGTTTGTCAACGGCTTCGCTTAGAACTATAGCCATCCCTTCGATAAGATGAGGATCAACGTGACAGTGCAAGTGCCAGTATCCAGGATTGGTAGCCTTTATATAAACTACAGCATAGCCTCCAGCTGGTATTAAAATGGTGTCTTTGAGAGGTGCAGTGGCATTAACGATGCCTTTTTTCCCTACAGAGTATCCTTTCCCATTCTTCCATTGTGGTACTGTGCATAGATTGGTCCCTCCACAGTTGATATCAGTGTTACCTTTACTTAGACGACCTGTATCGTCATAAGATCCAAACTGTATGTCAACCACTTGAAACTGGTGACCATGAAGATGAATCGGATGAGAACTGGAATATGGGATGAGGTTTTCCGGGTTCGGACCAAGGGCAGAAAAAACTAGTTGCACTGACTGGTTAAACGAGACTTCCTTGATATGACTACAGAGACAAGTTGAGGGGAAAATAGCATCATTTTCAAGATTATTGTCACAAAGAGATGGATCGTCTAAATCTTTGCAAAACATGTCATCTTTGACATTTTGAAGCTCAGATGAATTCAAGAGTGAGAGTGGTCGATCAGGAATCTTAAAGTTTCTAGCATTGACAGTACTTGAGCCGTCATAGCCACCAAAAGCAAAATTGAGGAATATCGTTTGATCCGGTACAACATTAGGAGACTCTCCATCAGAAATTGGATATAATAATTCGAGATTATGAATATGCAAACAAGAAAAGTTGTATAGTGGAGAGAAAGAAGGGAACGGGCAATTAAGAACAATGCAAGGTTCTTCTATTGAACACTTTTCATCAACTGGTATAGAATTATCAGCAATATCACCATATTCAGTTGAATTAGGTTTTGGCGCTATATCATAGTGTAGTATAGCCTCAACAGTGTGGTCTGTCCTGTATTGAAGAGGCTGGGTGAGATTACCATTTAGGATTGGCTCTAGTGTCCTTGCTCTTATCATGAAGTTATGTCTCTCATCTAATTCCTCCATTCCTTTACCATTCACTATTACATCGTATCTCTCGCCAGATGATATAATCACATAATCTACAGTCACTGGCTTAACAAATGATGCATCAGTTGCTACTATAGTCATTGAATGCTCGTCTATTGAGAGCATATAAGTAAATGAAGCCTGTGCTCCTATTATACGGAACCTGTACTCTTTAAATGGCGATATAGTGAATATGCTTAGTCTAGTACCAGTATAGTCTATGCTTGGGTGTCGTCCCCTACCATTCACTATACCAGACCAATAAGGTATTGGTGATGCTTCTGTTGCTCCAAAATCAACAGGACGGCTCATGTTGATATCTATATCTGGCTGAGGAGGTAGGAATGAGAAGAATGATGTTTGTAGAGTGTGTGCTTGCATTCTACTGTATACTTCCATTGAAGGCGACTGCTGCAGATCAAATAATGTCAACGTATGATACTCAGGAGTATCAACAAATTGAATCCCGATACTGTCTTTCACTTTATGAATCATTTCTTCTTTCTCTTTGATGATAAGAGCTCCAAAAAAACCATCGTCCCTTTGCGTTCCGGAATGAGAGTGATACCAAAATGTCCCTGGAGGATCGGCCTGGAATATGTATCTACAATTAAACAATCAATGGATAATAATGTGCCATTATCTGTCCATTGTCATGTAAACTACAATACTCACCTAAAAGACTGCCCAGGTTCTATTCCGCACTGTGTCAGACCGGGCACCCCATCCATCCAGTTGGTCCCTTTTTGATGCAACCCGTGCCAATGTATGCCTATCTCTTCCTCTCCTAACCAATTGGTTACATTAATGACTAATGTCTGATTGAACTGAGCTATCAACGTAGGACCAGGAAACTGTCCGTTGACTGAAATGACCGAACGATAAGTGTACCCATCCATTGTAAATGGGAGGGAGCAATGGGGCTCCCCCTCACCCACGGCATCATCACACCTTCCCTTAGCTCCTGGGATTGGTAAGAGCTCTCCAGTGGTAGAGTTTATATACCATGGCCTCCCGTAAGCAGCTCTACCCTCTAGTTCCACCGGTAGGTAGTAACTAGTGAACGATTGTAGTACTTGGATGTTAAGAGAAAAGAGACATACATTAATCCTCTCACCATTGTACATGTAAGGACATGTACATGTAGGCGTGGTTGCATTACAGTGTACTTTATATGTACTATAACAGTAGGAAACTGGCAGGAGACACAGGGCTAGGAAGAAGATTCCTAGAGCCATTTTCCTTCCTTTTCAGCTGAGCTGGCTGACTGGCTCTCTTTATTATTTTGAGTGGGCGTAAGCAAGCTTAATAAACGTGGGCGTTGAAAGTAGATCTTTTAAAATTTAAATCTATAGTAATAATAATAATAATAATACTAATTTAAAAAAATTAGAGAAAAATCAATGTCCTCAAAAAAATGACAAAACTACTATGTAAAAAGAATTAGACCATTGTGCAAGAATAATAATAATAATAATAACAATAACAATTGGTACTGACAGAAATTACTAAAGCTTGAGTGTTTCGTTGTATCATTAGATTACTATAACAGGGTTACACTCATACACACATGTACATGCACACGAAACTAGTAGGAGGTGCTAGAGACTCAGGAACTACTTGACGTTACTCTTAGAACCAGAAGCTAATCCAACCTTGTCTACGATGGTCTGGATTTTAACCTCATGAAGGGAAGATGCTTGGACGTGGACATGGAATGGCTGAAAATGAAAGAGTAAAGGAGGAAATAGGATAACAAATGAAGTGACTAAAGAAAAGACTAAATAGACTCCTTTAATTGTGATAAGCTAATCTATTAGCATGTAACAGCAGTTTTCTGCAGCTAAATTACATGTAATATGTACAGAATGAATGGTGTTTGGGGAGGATACGTTAAATATATCTTCTATTTCTCCCTTTGTTGTTGATAGTCTCCCTTTGCTCATTGGCTTTACACTATCTCCTACCCACAGAATGTAAGCAAATTTGACAGTTGGAATGTCATCCACAACATCAGTCTGAAAGAGAAAAGAGAAAGAGAGAGGAAGAGAGAGAGAGAGGAAGAGAGAGAAAGGAAGAGAGAGAGAGAGAGGGAGAGAGAGAGAGGGGGGGGGAGTGAGAGAGAGAAGTGTGAATAATATTAAAAGTAAAACTTACAATTCTCAAGAGAGCAAGTGTAATGTTTTCTGGTTTAAAAACTTCGCCAGGCACAAGCTCATTCAAGTCTTTCCCAGTCAGGGAACACTGTAGGGGCTTCCTTACATCATTGCCAGGAAAATCAGCTATTAACCTTTAATCACACAATCACTGTAATGTATAATACTTCAAAATTACTACACTGACCAGACAGTCTCATCTTCATCACTACGAACTGCAGCAACAGCTTCCTTAAATGACTCATCAAGTTTCACACCTAAAAGGATACAGAGGAGGAAGAAGTGAGAAGGGAGGTAGAGAGCAAAGCTTACTTGATCCTCCTTTAGCTTGAGCTGTGAATCCGCCAAATTGTGATCCCTGCTTTCCAGTTCTCGAGACACTTCCCCTACCAGTTGGTGACATGGGACCACGAGAACCAGAGGCTGTTGATGAAGATACAAAGCCTCGCTCCTAAAAAATTAAACAAAAAATACAAAATAACAACAGACTATGTTGTGTCAAATAACATACTGGTCTTGTCTTTCCCTCTGAGGCATCCAATACTTTATTCTTTGTACCACTACATAAGGAGAGAGAGAGAGAGAGAGATCGGGTATCTTTCATATATTAAAGTGTATTATACCTTGTCTCTTGTATTTTTGACATCAAATATTCATCAGTAACTTCTTCAAGAGTATCACAAGTAAGAGATACTTGATACGGCTATCGGTGAAGAAACAGGATAAGTATATGTATATACAGTTACACACAAGCAATGGAGTCCAGCCCACTAATAGAAGGATGCTCCTTCTTATCATTTATCACAATACGGTCAACTTCACAATCGCTTTGTAGCGGATTCGCTCAATCATTCATCCATTTACACTGTTCACTCATTCAATTCAATAGACTATATATGCCATAGAATTCCAGGATGCCATTACTACTACAACTTGTTTACACGCTAACAGAAATAGCTGAGAGAAACCACACACTGTCTACATACAAACACACACACACATTAATGAGATTTATAAGTCAAATGTATCCTTTTTTAGTAATAATAATAAGATTGTGTAGACATACACAAACACACACACTACTCATTACCAGCTGTACTATTACCATATATGGATGTGAATCTAAAAGTAACTATGTTATGGGGTGGGTAGTGGCATGACAAATATGAGAATTTAGTGAATCTTTGCAGCTGCATATAATTAATATTAAATTTTTGAGCGACCTCTGAGTACTCTCTCTCTCTCTCTCTCTCTCTCTCTCTCTCTTAAAATATTACTCCTCTTACACTAAAGTGTTTCTCAACGCTTCCGGAAACGACTCCGTATTTCCCCCTCTTTGTAAAACTGACTTCAGTCCCAGCCCAAGTGATGTAGACAAACTTTGTAGTCTCAGACATATCAATTGTCTCTGTTAAACGAACTGGAGGGAGGGAGGGAGAGAGAGAGAGAGAGAGAGAGAGAGAGAGAGAAAGTGTGAAGATGTTTCGAGTGAGAAAAAATGCCCAAGTGTCATTATCATTAGCTAACACTTGTTGTTTATTCATGGACATAAAAGCACAAATGCAAGACAATAAATATGTACATGTACACTTTCATGTTTGCCTCAAACAATAAGAATAGCCTCACCCCTCCCCCCTCTCTCTCTCTCTCTCTTCACTGACCTAGTGCATACATGTACTGTTTGTTATCAAGCTGATCAGCTAATTCAGGAACACCACCGGAACCAGACGAAAGATACTGAATAACAGCTGGATCACCATCTTGATGATTGACTAAACACCTATGCATACATACATATTAATATGTACGGTCAGGACCCATGCATGGTGTACAGTATAATGATAGTTGGCAGCAATCAATGCTGCTATGGTCAATAGGAGAATCAGTGTTAAAGCATTGTCAACGAAATTAGGTGTGCAGCCTTTGACACACAACGGACAATCCAGACAATAAAGTAGTGCATTATAATTATTATTATGTCTATGGCTGAAGAGTTAGGGTTATCATGGCTGAAAGGTTTTAGATTCAATATGATACTGTAGATTGTTCCTACTCACCAGTTTGTTGCTGTAGAGTCAGAACGAACATCTGCAATACCCTGCTGGAGCGCTTCAACATCTGCGACAGTTGCTTCAGTGGCCATACCTAGAAGCAATTAGGAAACTTTTAGACACTCTTTCCCTCTTTCTGTTCAATAAAACCCATCCTCCAGTTACTTACTTTATGAAAGAGAGAGCTGGAAGGAAGAATGAGAGTGATTTATCCTTTAAGAAGGAGAGTTCAGCTAGCAAAAGAAGTGAGACTCTCTAGTCTGGGAAATTCTAAGAGGGCCAAAGTGGGTGGGTAAAAACACAAAACCAACTTTTAATTAACTTAAACTGTTAATAAACCACCCACTTAATAAACTAGGTGTATGTACGGTACTGTTGATTGACCAATCAAAATACAGATTCAAGTCCTTTTCGCGGGTAATTAACCAACTGATAAATCAGATAAAATGGCCAAGACTAGCTCCACTCGCCCTCTCTCTTCCTCCTCTTCCTCAGGGCTGGTCCCTGACCTCTTGCACCGCTTGTGTACTAATTTTGTGAAGGAGCAAGGTAGGGAGTTTGGTTTCTAAATAACGCCCACCAATTTGTATCCTAATTTAGATCAGATTAATAAGCTGTACAAGCTCTGTCTTAATATTATTTCAAGGTAAATAAATGGTTCTACAATTAAATATTAAAGGGAAATCGAGGGATTTTAAATATCGGCAATTTGCCCATTTGTAATTGAGCTTGCCACTGATTGCTTGAAAAATAAACAAAATTAGAGATGATTTTGCCAAAATTATGTCTTGTGTGTACGGTAATAACTAAACTCTGTTAATTTAATTTAATTTTATACATTAGTAATGTTACTCAAGGCGTGGTGTCTGACGAGTTCCGACTCTGCCAGAGAATACAAAAGAAGAGTGAGCAACAAAGGGAGGGGAGATGACGTGATTCATTTATGTAGCCATTTTCAGCTAAAACCATGAATAATAATGGAGTTAATATTTTTATTTATTTCCATTATGTTTGTTGCTAGTGGTTTTGAGGCAAAGAGAGGCAGATGCTCTTAGATTTTCTGAGTTGCACAGACAAATGAAATCACAAGTACAAAAGGATATAGCAATGAAGTTTAATAATGCACTATAACTAATAACTGATAGGGTTTTGTAAAGGACACTATAGCATTGTTACAGTTCTTTTATGTTCTGTCTGAAGATGGCGAGAAGACATCAGGAGAAGTAAGAAAATGGCATGTACAATGTATACATCAGGGTTTGTCACAAAGCATGCTAAGTGAGCTAAACAGCATGAGCTTCATGAGCTGACAAGCACTACAATACAGTACATGGTATTTGGATTTTGGAGCAACTTTAAAAATTCATAAAAAATTAATTTTGATCGGAATGAGCTCAAACTTTCTACCCAATATAAGAACATGTATATGCATCAGAAAAAATTATAAGAATTGAGAATTCTCTCCCAGTCATTTTTGATGAAATTTAGCCAAAGTCCCTGTACTATAGTACAGGGACTTTGGCCTGATTTTGGAGCAACTTTAAAAATTCATAAAAAATCCAAATGTGATCGGAATCAGCTCAAACTTGCTACACAACATAAGAACATGTATGTGTATCAGAAAACATTATAAAAATTGAGAATTCTCACCTAGTCATTTTTGGTGAAATTTGGCCAAAGCACCTGTACTATAGTACAGGGACTTTGGCTTGGTTTTTGAGCAACTTTAAAATCCACTGACAAGAAGCTCCATGAGCACTATACCAACTTCTGTGAGAGACCCTGATATCTATCTCTTTTAACATCTCTTATTGTATTATTAACGTCAGATCAGAGATACTTTTCTAATGGAGTCAATGAATCTGCCAGCTGCACTATTACCATCATCTTATAATCCAAAAGGACAAGGTATTATTGTTATTCCATATTCTCTCTCCCATCTCTTTTCTTATTCCTTCTCTCTCTGTTCCTTTCCTCAGGTGTCCCTAAGAAGAAGTTCCATTCTTCAACTCCACACAGTGTCTCCTTCAGTTCAAGTGGTTTAGGGAGCAGCTGGAGATCAGATCCTCCGTCAACAATAAGAGGACACCACTCAACCATAAATGCAAGGTGACTATAATAATAATTATTAATATGGCCTATTGTGCTTTGTATAATAATAATAATAATAATTAGTGATTCCAGTGTTATGCTAAAAGATCAGAGCACTTCAACTTCAGTACGTCATCCTCCACCTACTTCAATTAGGATACCAGGTATTTAATTAATGGGTGTGACCTGCAATTTAATTATTAGTGGGTGGAATATTAATGCATAATATAATATAGCTTAATAATATTAACTTATAGAAAATAATTTAATGATTTATTGCAGCTGCATACAAATTAGTGTTAATATTATTTATAAATGTCCTCTGCTAGTAGCCATATTTCATTGTGGCGACCAAAGAACCTGTATGGTGGATCATAACCAGCTGTGAAGGTGTAGTCCTTCACGTAGTCTTTCCCGTCCCTTTCGAGATTACTAACGAGAGTCTCTGTATGTTCTTGGACCTTCTTATCATTTTCATATCCGCCAAACGACGCGACGTATGCCGTCATAGCCGGAAGATTGATTATGCTTACTGATTGGTCGCTTGGCGGGGGTGTGTTCTCTTGGTGAGAGAAAGGGACAAAGAACATCACAGTAAAGTTGGACTCACAAGCTGGGCCCTGTCCAGGGACTATTTTAGTGGCCACTGGTACTGCCATTGGTACTTTGGTCTTTGTTGAATTGTTTCCAGTGATGTACTTGAAGAGTTTCCGGAAGCCACTCATTATTGCACTTTTCCTATTCATCGAGGAGATTGTTGTCCCGACCCATTTTGAGGGCTCGAATTGTCGTATCTCGTAGCCATTCATCTCTGTGGCTGTGAATTTTGGACAGTCCAACCCATGAGCAAATGATGGAGGCTTGTCTGAAGCAGATGTGGCCATTAGTCTAATGATACTGAGAGTTTGTATGGAAATAGCTTCCTTTAGTACTCCTAGCCTGCTGTGTACTAGCATGCAGCTCAGAATGGTGCCTGACTCCAGGATATTTTTGTATATTATTGGTTTATCTACATGCATCTGTTTGAATGCGATTATGTAACTTTGTGTAATATGATGTCATTCATTGCTTCATTATCAAATGTTATACAATACACTTCCCAATGAATGAATAATAGTATCACAGTTCACACTAGTGACTGCTCAAAGAGTTGTGCAATTGATAATAAGACAGCAAATCAGTAAGACTGCTCCTCAAGAATTGTGTAATTGAAAGTAATTTTATTTATTAATAAAAAAACAAAGAAGCTTTATGCAGCAAGTTCTATTATTTTGTAGCATTAGAATATTACAATTAAATAAAATAGTATTTTGGTTAATGTTCCTTTTAAGCTGCTACCAGCCACACTTCATTATGGCGGTCGATTATTTTAAAAGGAGAATCGTACTCTGCCGTAAACGAGAAATCATGCACGTACTGCACGCCAGCAGCTGTCAGCGCAGCCTTCATCTCCTCGGTGTGCTTTTTTAGATCGTCGTTACTCTCAAATCCACTGAATGAGTCAACGTAAGCTGTGAGGGCTGGGAGAACTTGAACGAATACTTTGGGGTCACTGGGAGTTGGAGTGTTTGCTTGAAATGCAAAAGGGACAAAGAAAAACACCGTGAAGTTGTACATGCTCCCGTCTAGAGGAACGACTTTGGTTGCTACTGGGACTGCCATTGGTATTTTCTGATTTTGGCTATTGGCGCCAGAAATGTAATCAAATAGCATGTGGAAGGCTTGGCTGCCAGCCTGTGTGAAGCTGTCCCCTCTGATGACTGTTCCAACCCATTTTGATTGCTCGTATGAGCGTATCTCGTATTTGCCCATCTTTCCTGTTACTTTATATACGGGACAGTCTAACCCATGGCAGAACGAGGGAGGATCACTGGCTTTCAGCGAAGCAGCTGAAATGAGTGTGAAGAGAAGAGAGGCAATGCCCAGAGTTTGAATTAGCTTCATTTTCAATCGTTAAAAGAGTAATTAACTGATTACTATAGATGTTGGAGATGAAAATGTTGTAGTAGCTTGCTTGGTTTTATAGTACATGCAGCTTCCTTAGTTTACTGGGTTTGTTTCAGTATACTAACTGCATACTATCAGCAACTACATGTAGCATTGTTATTCAATATCTCATCACTTTATTATATTCATGTACATGCATGTGCTGTGGTCATTCATATTGAATAATATTGTGCTCTGCATGTGTTTGCTTATTTTATGGCTACTCGGCTAGTTGTTGATATATTTGCTGGCGCCATTTTATAATTCTATTTCAAATATTGTCGATAATTATCATGAAGCAAAAAAGGATACAAAAATGATAAACAGAAAAAGACAATAATTGCAATATAGTCTACATGTATTAATGTGTCCTAAGCGGGTGTTGTGTTTAAGCTCCTATAAGCCAGACCTCATTATGACGTCCAATGACCCTGAAAGGAGGATCATAGCCAGCTGCGAAAGAATACTGCTGAACAAATTGAACGCCATATTTTGTCATGGCATTCTTTAACTTCGTGGTCTCTTCTTGTTCCACTTTATCACTCATGTACCCACCAAACTGTCCAACGTATGCTGTGAGAGCTGGAAGACTTGCAATAGATAGAGTAGGGTCAGTGGGTATGGAAGTGTTGCTCTGGTAGGCAAATGGTACAAAGAAGAGAACGGTATAGTTGCTCTGGCCTTGGGGGAGAGGGACTATCTTGACTGCTACTGGAGAGGCCATTGGTATTTTAATTCCATCTTTGTTGGCTCCTTCGATGTAATCAAAGAGCTTTTTAAAGCCTTCTTCAGTTGCTTGACTGTAGCTATCACTTGTAATGGTTGTTCCTACCCATTTTGATGGTTCGTACTGTCGCTCTTCATAATCGTCAATCTTCCTTGTAACTGTGTATTTGGGGCAGTCTAAACCATGACAGAATGAAGGCTCATCTCTTATTGAGGCAGCAAGACTAAGAGTAATGAGAGCAGCTAGCACAACTAGAAACTTCATTTTCATTTGGAGTTAGTGTGCATAAGATAATGATGGATGTTTCTTTTATTCTGCATCTCACTTCCTTAGTTTACAGAGTTAAACCAGTATATTCTCAGTATACCACCACACATTGTTTATTATAAAGTTATGTAACGTTACAAAATGACTGTTATTTCATGTATTCTATTAGTTATTATTATCTAATGTACAGTTGGTGCTGATTCCTTGCATGTGCTCTTGTTATTCCATTATCCTTGTGCCCTCTCTTATCATGCACACAGTCCATCAGTGGGTGCACATGCTTGCCAGCTCATTGTTATATCAACTTTTTTAACACCTCCTCCTTGTTAGGTGACCTTTTAAATGAGAGGTCAAGCTACCAATATGTTTGATATTGCTTCATTTTCATACAAGTACCTTAATATTTAGAATTTTCTTATACAAATTAATGCGTGTTTAGCTCTTTTGGTGGAGAATAAACATGTTTATGATTATCTACAGTAAATTGCATAATGTTATACTGAGTCAAGCTTATACTGTTGTTTATTATTCAAGTCTAGATCTATGGGAAAGTGCTTTATTGTATGCACTTTATTGTTTGCTATGTCTATGCAGTTGCCTACAAGATCCAGTTATTATTTTTATCTTAATTCATTTTAACTTCATTGAAATTTTAATGTTTATTATTAAAATTTTAGTAAGCAAAAATAGCACAATAACATATAATAATAATAATTATTGTTATTATTATTATTATTAGTTATTATTGATAGTTCAATTAGTTTTTGGCTAAGAACCATATCTCATTGTGCCTGTCAATCTTCTTATCTGGCGAATCATACTCTGCAGTAAAGTAGTACTCCTGGACGAAATCAATGTTATTATTAGCCAGGGAAGTAGCAAGATCTGTGGCCTGTGTCACGAGATTGTCCTCATTCTCAAAGCCACCAAACGAGCCCACGTAAGCAGTGATGGAGGGAAGATTAACAATGGCAATGCTGGAGTCTGTGGGGACTGGAGTATTGTCCTGGTACTTGAATGGGACAAAGAACAGGATGGTGAAGTTGGATTCACAAGCAGGGCCTTGTCCTGGTTCTATTTTAGTAGCCACTGGTGTAGCCATTGGTATTTTTACATTCCCCTTGTTGGCCCCATTCCTGTACTTGTATAGCTTGCTGTAGCCTGTGTCCAGTGCACTCGTCCAGTTCATTGCTCCTATTGTTGTCCCTACCCATTTTGATGGATCGTATTTGCGTTCCTCGTAGCTCTCCTTCTTAGCAACGACTGTGTATGTAGGACAGTCAAAGTCACGACAGAATGAAGGCTTCTCTGAGTCTTCCTTGTACAAAGAGAAAGCTCCAGTGATAGAGAAGAGAAGGACAAGAGCTCCACTGATTGCTAGCAGCTTCATTCTTTATTCTAATGACTGGTATAGGTGCAGATCAAGTTGCAACTGCTTCTTTTATTCCTTGGCTTTGCACTTGTTGAGTTCAGACTGATGCTGTAAGATTGCAGCTAAGCATATTCATGATTATTAATAATGATATTTATGGCTGTCTGTTATTCTTTATTGCATAAACTATGACGTGTAGAAGCACTTGTATATAGGTCACACTTGGAATTGTTAGTGGTAGCAGATATGGCGTGTGACTGCTATTTATTCCTAATACATTAATACTATCAGAATAGTTGACCTGTTTTTTGTTCATGTTTAAGTCAAGCAACATGATGCCAGGACCTTTAGTGTAGTTAAGTTTGGAGGGAAACATGAAATACTGCAGCCAATAAGTTGACTAGTGTCCACCATATTTGATACATATACATGTACATACATGTGCAATGTGGTGTGTGTTTTTATGTTGTATAAAAATTTGAGCTGATTTCGATCAAAATTAGATTTTTAATGAATTTTTAAAGTTGCTTCAAAATTGGATCAAAGACCCTGTACCATAGTACAGGGTATTTCATTAAAAATGGCTCTGAATATGTTGTGTAAAAGAGATAGTAATGGGGTTTAAATGCCATGTAATATGCTGAGTACATCAAGTTTTCTCTCTCCCTAATATAGTGTTTGATCCAACTGAGTCAGAATTACCAGAAGATGCTTTAGTTCAGGACCTTCTCTTTGTGTTTCAAGGCATCGACGGAAAGTACCTATCAATGAAGAAAGGACCTGAAGGATTTAGAATACCCAATGAAGTACTAATCAGTGATAACTAGCAGAATTTTAACTTATGATTTTTTTTGTCAGTTAATGGTACATCCAGCCCACTTGGAGCATTGTTATAAGCTAGCCGAGTTAGGCTGGCTCCATCATAAAATCAAGGCATACATTGACATGAGGAAACAAGACTTTTCCCTTGGC
This sequence comes from Amphimedon queenslandica, assembly GCF_000090795.2. Lineage (NCBI taxonomy): Eukaryota > Metazoa > Porifera > Demospongiae > Haplosclerida > Niphatidae > Amphimedon > Amphimedon queenslandica. The sequence goes on along the minus strand of NW_003546256.1, from coordinate 199,067 downwards.
CTGGTTGTACAGGTTAGTATTACTATTGTGAATTTATTAGAATTTCAGTTATCAAACTATTTTCAGAGTTTCCTCTCAGCTCTCTCTCTCGAGCTGACCGAGTACTACCGTCTCGTTGCTGTACTGGAGGCACAACTCTCGGCTGATCAGGAGTCATCTGGTCATGTTACCTCTGATAAACTGAGTCTCCGAAGACTAGTGGTATGGACCAGAGAACCTCTTGAGAAACTAAGAACCCTCGCCATACTGGTCGATGGGTGTAAAAGTAAATAATTATAATTACAATTAAGCTTCTATTTTTTTCTTTTTTTTTCTCTCTCTCCCTCTAGACGTGAGAGGAGGTGCACTATTGTCTACATTGTATTTATATGCTCAGCATGGAGACCCCGAAGTAATGAGACTTGTGAAGCACTTGCTGAATCAAGTCAGTATTTATTTTAAAATGATTGTCTTATATTTATTGTTCTCTCTCTATCCTCTCCTTCTCCCTATTAGGTGTACAGACCAATCAATACTCTATTGAATGCCTGGGTGTTTGAAGGACAGCTCCAAGATCACTACAATGAAGTAAGCTAGGGAAGGATAGCTTCTTTTTGTGTAGAGAAGAAATATGAGAGGGATGAATGATCATTGTTATCTTTTAGTTTTTCATTTTGGCTGATTTGAAGGCTTCAGATGATAGGCTGTGGCATGGAAAGTACACCATAAGGTCTAACATGTTGCCCAAGTTTATACCAGAAAGCCTAGCTAGAAAAGTAATGATTGAATCTGTGTACATATACATGTATACGTGTGGGTGTGCGTACTATTTATTTCCTACTCAGATATTAACCGTTGGGAAGTCTATTAGTTTCCTTCGTCAGAAATGCAACGATCAAACTGAACTATTCACACCTTCACAGAAGAACTGGTTCAAGAAAGGTAATGTAGTTCTAATAATGGTTTTATTATTTTCATTTGCTTATTTTAGGTGATTGTACATTTGATACAATGACTGGTGATCCCCTCTCACACATTATTAATATCACTTACAGGGACACTAGCAAATATTTATTAAATATACTTAACACGCAGTATCACTTAAAGGACCATCTTGGGGTAAGTGGAAGAGAGAGAGAGAGGGGGCGAGGAAGTGAGAATAAAAAGTCTATGTAATTTTTCAGAAGATCGTAAAGACAAATTTAGTATTTAAGAACCTAATAAATGTTTTTTAATTATTGTTATACTTGTTTTTTGGTAGGCATTCCGCAAGTATCTGCTATTAGGTCAGGGAGACTTTATTAAGCACTTGATGGACATTATTGAGTAAAATGCTTTTAAGAATATCCTCATATTTATCTTCTTTCCTTTAGACGTGAGCTTGCTAAACCAGCCACCAGCTGCTACGTACACAATTTAACCGCCATATTGGAATCAGCCATCAGAGCCACTAATGCACAGTATGATGAACAAGACGTCCTCAGCAGGCTTGATGTCCAATTGCTTGATGTTAGTATGATCACTCATCAACGTGGACTAGTTTTAATGTTTAAATATATACATGTAGGCTTCACCTGGTGATACTGGCTGGGATGTGTTTAGTCTTTTGTATAGAGTTGATGGTCCTATTAGCACTGTTAGTTTACATATTAGTAGTTGTAGTGATGTATTCCTCTGTCTTTATGCCAGGTGTTTACTCCTGATACTATGCTTCGTTATCTTCAAATATTTAATTTCTTGTGGAGAGCAAAGAGGATAGAGTTCATACTGGCTGGTATGTGGCGTAAACAAATGAACCATCAGAAGCAACTCAGAAACATACCAGGTACTTTTACTCAACACCGGACCCAGTCCTAATGTTATAGGACCCGTTTTCATCATCAGACCCATTAAGAACTTAATTCTTGTGGGACCTAATTCAATATCAGATCTATTATATGATTTTATTTTCTTTTTAGATTTCCATGTTTGTCTTCACCAATGTCAGTTAATTACAGGCGCTTTAATTCATTTTATTTCTCAATTACAGTATTACATCATGTTCGAGGTTAGCTTCTCATTGCATATAATTGAGCCACTTATATAAACTTTCACCAAACTTTTTTTATTATTCTCCCTCCGGCTCTTTCTCTCAATAGTGTTTGGAGTGTTCTTGGGCCGAGTTATTGAAGTGCATTGATGGTGCTGTTGATCTTGATGAAGTTATAACTGCTCATTCAAAGTTCCTTGATGTCATTGTAACACGCTGTCTCCTTGATCCTGCATCACAGGTACAAGTTTAGCTTATTATCACTATTATTATTATTATTATTATTATTATTATTATTATCATTAAAATACAGTAAGCAGTTAAATGAGCCCATCAACAGAAGGAGGCAAGAGGGGATTATGAGTGGCCCATATATTATTATTATTATTATTATTATTATTATTATTATTATTATTATTATTTATTATTATTATTTATTATTATTGGGGCCTTTCTCTCTCATTGTAGCCCCTACTAACTCAACTAAGGACACTGTTTGATCGTATTGTTGAATATCAGAACAAGCAGGACAGCATGTTTGCAGCATTTCTAACTGAAACTGAGAGAAGAAAGCAATATGAGCTTACTAAAGAAAGCAGAGCAGATCAAGTGAGACATTTAATTGCTATAACTTGAAAAATTTAAGTCGGAATTGGTTCAAACTTTTTACATAGCATAAGGACATCAATATGTATTGGAAAATGTAATAAAAATTAGGTGTGATTTTTTAGCCATTTTTTGGAAAAAAGCATGGGCTATAGTACAGGGCATTTTTCAGATTTTGGTGTATTTCATAAAATGGTCATAACTCGAAAAATTAAAGTCAGAATTGGCTCAAACTTTCTACAAAGCATAAGGACATCAATATGTATTAGAAAATGTAATAAAAATTGGGTGTGATTTTTTAGCCATTTTTCGGAAAAAAGCATGGGCTATAGTACAGGGCATTTTTCAGATTTTGGCATATTTCATAAAATGGTCATAACTTTAAAAAATTAAGTTGGAATTGGCTCAAACTTTGTACATAGCATAAGGACATCAATATGTATCAGAAAATGTAATAAAAATTAGGTGTGATTTTTTAGCCATTTTTTGGAAAAAAGCATGGGCTATAGTACAGGGCATTTTTCAGATTTTGGCATATTTCATAAAATTATTACATACATTTATTTGGAGCAAAACCTAGTGATTTATACATTGTAATTTGTAAAGATCATTATGAGAATTAACATTTATTATTATTATTATTTCTTATAATTTAGGGATTATGGGCAGAGACACAGGATGAGACTGAGAGAGAGTACCAGCTCAGAGATGAGTTCTATCAGTCCGTCATATTAGACTACCAGTCACAATTCACTATACTAGAACACTCCTATAACGTAAAGCAATATTCAAATTTGTTTATCTAACATATTATTTTTAGGATACTCTGAAGAGCTTCTTGGAACGTGTGTCAGATCATCTAGACGAGAGTCTACAGTTCTTGGCTCGCCGCCTTGACTTCAACAGGTTTTACAGAGGAACAGAAACTGTATCACTCTTAATGTAACAAATACCATATCATTAACAAGAGTACATATTACTGAAATTAACAGTAATTTATTATCTGTTCAGTGTCCAGTATGAGCTCACATTATTCATTAGTATTGAATTTACAGATATCAGTTAAAAGTGACGTCTGTTTTATAAATATTAGCAGTTCTGGTTGTTGCTATAGTTTTGTTACATGTAAGTAAAATATTTTAATTAGGAGAGAGGGTGTGTGTGTGTGTGTTACCTCTATTTGCAAACAAACATTTTTGTTACGCCACTACGCGTGCCTCTTCTCTTAATTGGTATTCATAGGTATGCACACATAAAAATTCAAAAATACAATCATGATTGGAATCAGCTGAAACTTTCTACTCTATGCATCAGAATAATGACAAAAATGGAGAATTCTCTCTTAGCCAATTTTGATGAAATACTCTGTTATTGTCGCTATGCGTGATCAGCATGTAATTCTAGTGTCTGGAACGCTTTGTAGTGCAATACTTATGAAAATAATAACAGAATAATTTTTTAATTGTTGTGATAGCAGTAGCTATAACTACTACAGATATGTGATAGCCTGATATGTGGATATTTGATCACTGGCTGTCTGAGAGAGAGTCTATCAGGTGATCTTTTTATTAGAGGAAGGAGACAGTGAAAGAGTGGGAGTGAAATACATTATATAATAAAGAGGGGGTAGTCCTGTGTACTATACTTATATTAATGGTGGGAGTGTTTATACATGTACATATACAGTGCATTGATTGATACGTGTTTATTTGTGTGTTAATTGTGTGAATCTCAATACAAAAGTGTTATGACTAAAGGTAGAGGGTATTATTATCAAACACTAGTTTACAAGTGGGCAAACTAACTGGGTGAGTCTTTATGTGAATGCCCTAGCTGCCAACTGATAATGATACTCTCTTTGTGTATTGTGTTTTGTCCCTTCTTTCCTTTGTTTGTCTTTGTTGTACATTCCCACTGACCGTTTCTATGACTCTTGCACTTTCATCTCCCTTCACCTGTACCTATTATCCATGCTTTGGGCCTTTTGTTTATTTATTCATTTATTGCCTTTTAATAAAAATATTTTTCAAAAGAACAAATCTTGCACAACTGACACCGATAAAATAAATACCAACGATAATGATAACAATAATAAATCATTTACATGTAATGGACAATGAGACTTGAGTATCAATAAAAAAGAAACATGCGTACATGTGCGGTACATGTATATGAAAACATTAAACTATTTAACTATTAACAGATACACTATCACAATGCTGCTGTCTATATTAATGAATGACTGGTCTTTTGGTGAAGTTCTTTACGTTAAGAGTTCTGGCTCCAGCTTATTCTTGTCTCGTGTTGTTATCTCGGACGCTACAGGCAGTTTACCCGGAGTCTCCCTCCCACCATCCACCAGTTTACCATTAAGACTATCCTTCCCCAGTATCTGGAACAGCATGAATATATTGTCCCCGTTATGCTGGTGTATGTTTGGGAGTGCTTCCGTGATGAAGAAATGCTTTCCGAGTAGATCCGTTTGGCTCGAATTTTTGACTGCCAGGTAGCTATCGTGCTTAAACTTCCTCGTACCGCAGGTTATGTAAAAGGCATCTTCACCAGCAATCCATTCGGTGAGGTGACTCTTACAGTACCTCTTTGATAAACGGCTACGGAGAGAAAAACGAGTATTCCGTACTTTAACGCTGTGTTTCATGAGCAGCGGACCACGACAGTAGCCCTTTGAGTTGGGACATGCTTCTAGATAGCGTCCAATGGCGGTACTGTCTTTCTCTGCATTCTGTTCACCCACATCCTCGCCGTAGTACGTAATGTGGAAGTCAAAAGGGTTGCCTCCGTCGTCGGTCGGGTGGAAGTAGAAGAGAGAGGCTTCAGCTGGTATCTCTGTACCCTCAACCTCGTAATTATTGAACTTGTTGACAGTGAGGTATATGTCTCTGCCTGTACACTTTATAAGGAATGGACCACCTTATATGGAAAAGAGAAAGAGAGAGAAATGATTAATTTTATGTCTGCCAGTGTGTCTGTGTGTATTGACTAATAAATGGGTGTGTGTGTGTGTGTGTGTGTATTTGTGTGTCTCATTTGATGATAGAGACAGTGAGGTGAGGCAGTGGTATTATTTGAACTTAGCATATGTGTTAACAACTATTGGAATTTGTGAAAAATTTATTTGGTAGTTTTTACAGTAAAGAGCTAAGCATTTAATGACATTAATAGTGTATTGTTGTGTATTATTTACCTTCAGATGCAGGTGTTCCTTCCATGTATTCTTCTATAGCTTCGCGGAATGCTGCCTTCACAGCTGGTACCCTCAACAGTCGAGTGATTGGTTGTACTTGTATGCTCAGGACGACCTCATTGCTCGATCCAATCTCGACTTTATCATCCTCCCCAATGCCACCAATTTTCCTCACATGTGACATCTTTGTTGCAAGTTTTGCCATCTCTTTCGGTTTTTGTTTTCCAAATCCGTTCATAGCCGATTCTGCTAGCGAGTCCAGTCCAAACGCTCCTCCCTGGGCCAGTTGCTTGTGATATTCTCCATCACTCATTATCCTGTATTCAGCAGCTCCTAATCTTATGCTGGTCACGTAATGAGTCACACGTAGTGCTTGGACTATCTCTTTGCTTCCTCCCTTTATCTCGTTATCAACACGGACCAAGGACTTGTTTGAGTTGAGTAGTTTGGTGAGCTGGTCGGCATAGTTGTTATCGTCAAACCTTATATCCAGTCTCTGGCCTATTGTTGTGCATTTGTGTGCTATTCTATGGAGGAGCCATTGGTAGACCCGGTCCTCAAAGCTCAGTGCACTGTTCTGTGTATTGTGGACAACCTCAGCTGCATCTCTTGGAACAAGGTGAGCGTCCTTGTTGTGACGATGGTGGTCACCGTCACTGTATTTCTCCTCCGTATCACTCTGGAATCCAATGGTCCTTGTCAGTACGCGACGTCCAATGGTTTGACGAGAGGAATTGATGCAGCGATTAGTGTCTGCCTCAACGTGTATTTCTATTGGAGCCTCTGGTGGAGTGAGTGATGCTTGGAAGAGCTCATCCATGTCTGCTATACTAGAAATCTCATTCTGATAGCTGCTCAGGACTCCTCCCTCATTGGTTTCCATTATGCTGTGGTGGACCCGCCTGATCTGAAACGAGGACTTGTTTGTCCACGGAGTTTTTGACGTTGCATCCAAGCCACGTCCGAGTCCAAGGGAAATTGCAGACTTCATGAGTTCAATTTTTGCAGGATCAATCCTTTGCTGCGAGTATGAGGATTTCTTGCTGTGCCTAGGCAGAGTCCCTGAGGCTGTCATTGGTGCTGTTATGAAAGTAACCGGGGGATCTTTGTTGAGCACTGTCTCTGACGACGTCATGAGTAGCGGAGGCATCATTGGTATGTTAGCAATAGCCGGCTGAGACATGCCCCTCTTGAGTGAGTGCTGCTGGTCTCCAAATGGATACATTCCCCTAGTGCTGCTTATGTTTATACCACTGCTGGCCGGTGTCATGGGGAGAGGTTGAGTGGGTGGTTGGTATCCCGTGGGTGGAGCGAGAGACTGTGCAAGGATCTGCTGTTGGGCCAGCATATGTGAATTTGTCGTCACATGGTGTGTTGGAGTCTGTTGGGTCTGTGGGGGGATTGACTGCTGTGGAGTGGTTGGCATTTGCTCCACAGTGATTGGTACTGGCATCGGTTGTGCTTGGCCTATTGATGCTCCTCCATAATCACCTCCTCCTCCTCCTCCTGTGAGTGAGAGAGACTCTGCCATTTCTAAATCATCACTGCCAGAGAACTGCTCAATGTCATAGCTACCATCTTGCATGATTGTTGGAGTAGAGAGTGTGGAGGATGGTCTTGGATACATGCCTCCATGCTGCTGGTGGTACATCATTCCTTGCAAGGCTGCTGCCTGCTGGGCCTCTAGAAGCTTCTTTTGCTTCTTCTTCTTTGATCTCTTGAGCAACATCATGAGGGAACTAGAGATAGTGACAAAGAGAGAGAGAGATAGAGTGGGGGAGTGTTAGTGACTGTCGGTAGGAATGCAGTAATACTGCTGTTTATATACTCTTCTAATTGCCTCATCAGTTGCCAGGGAACTAATTAATAACCAAAGTTATGCCAGTCTTTATCCTCAGAAACTGCCTAAAGTAATATCAACATTATTCCATGTATGGTTGTACATTGTAACTGATACATACAACACCCATACATTCAATGTGCATTGAAGCTATTTCTCTGTGTGGGGCTGCTCCAAAACTAGAAAAGGGAATCATTATTATTAAACAATAGCAATGTCTTTTATTAAAATATCTTTATATTTTACAGAATAATACTTAACTGTATTATTATACTACTACAGTTAATTATTAATTATGCTCTCGATGAAGAAAATTAAAAGATAAAGTGATGGGGAGAGCAGAAATATTTTAAAACATTATGTACTATGAGAGAGAAAGAGATGAAAATCATTGTTAATATGAGTCCTATCTTCCTGTACTAGATGACTTTATTTTTGAATTGTTGCTACTGGTGCTTGCTTTAGGCAGCCCCAGGGTCCAGTCGTGGAGGAGAGCAACTAGCTGTTTCTTACGGAATCTCTCTGCTTCTTTAATGACGTCTTGAACAAAAGCTCTCTTTGTATCTGCTGTACCTTGTATTGTGTCAAGGTGCTGGAAAATTGGATCATAATCTGTATGAAGAGAGAAAGAGTAAAGTCCAGGAAATTTGCAACTATTTATATTAGCTGCAAAGTAATTACATTATACTTATTGATGCTTTGAGCTGTAAATCAAGTGTCGACAAATTTTTAAAATTTCTAAAATAGCAAGAGTGTGTAAAGGTAATGATGAAGGAATGAGGGTTGAATGGATTCTTAGACACACTTGCTAGATTTTGTAATGCAGTCTGCACATGTAGGGTCTCTTGTAGGCACAGTATTTCCATAAAGAGTGTGCATAAAACTCTTACAAGCCAGCATAAGTCCATAGCTATACATTATTCGCATAAAGAGTGTGTGGGAAAGAATTTCCACGAAAGAAAAATAAATAAGATGAAAGGGAGAGAAGGGAAGTTATGAATTGAGTGATATAACCGTAAAGAATTGTATTTATAACAGATTATGTCTACATGAAATTGATACTCTAGTCCTGCATGTAATCTGGTGGCTATCCTTTAACAATCCTCTCACTCTTTCTCTCATGACAGGAAGTCACTCTCTCCTGATTATGTCTGTCAGTCTGTCTCCATATCCTCCATGTTACAAAGTCCTTGACCTGTAGTGCAACATTATACATGTATGATGGATGCCACAATCAATTAGCTTCCAGGCATCTAGTCCAGACAACTTTTACTAGACTGGAGTCAGTATACTGCTACTCTTAAACAGGACTGCATAAGTATGTACTATGATCATTAACATAGCATTTTTATTAGACCATCTGTGATAATCTGACTATGCTGTCTGGATTGTTTTCAGTGTCTACAGAATTATCATTTTTAAATCCAGCATGCCGGAGCCTAATAATAAAGTAGTTTTCACTGCAAGTAAATGCCTGCATGCCCTTGATTAATACTACAGCTATGGCATTATCAATGCAATCATAAAGCTCATGTTTCAGAACATACTCTAAGTGTGTTCTGATATAGTTTGGTAGTCAGACAATGATGTAGGAAAATGTGTTCGATCACTTGTTTCCTTGTCTTTACCATCATTATACACTGCCAATACAATGTGCACTATACCAACACAGAGTCAAACATACCATCTACTACTACTAATAATAATAAGAAATACATTCACTATACAGTATAGCAATTAGGCCCTGGAATACAATGCATTATAGAGACATACACATAAAATACTAATAATAGTGCGTGTGTGTGCGATAAATTTACTAGGATGAGTATACATAAATTAATAAAGTCTGGTACTATTACAAGAGAGGGAAAGTAAGCATTGATGATTAGGTAGTCTACTAATAGTCTGCCATAGTAAGACTGTTATGATAAGTGAGTGATAGTTTTGTGAAGGAGTGACTAATAATAGTATCAGGTAGTAGTAGTAGGATTATTAACAGTATTTATGGAGCATGTCAATGTACCAACAAATAGTTAAGCCCCCTCTCACTCTTTTGTACATTCAGCTAGTCTAATAAGCCAAAGCTGTGATCCAAGAGGTGCAAAAAATGTTTAAAAGAGCATATTTCTAAAATTTCTTATGACAACAGAATTATTTTTAAAATGACACGACATAACTATAGGACAACTCCTACCTACGTGAAGTTGCCAGGGGAGGCTATGACGGACAAACAACAGCACGCCCTTAATAAATGTATGGCAAATAGAAACCATGAGATGAATTAGACACACTATTCAGTTATACCAAAAGTTACAAATTATTATTAAAAATGGGAAGTGAAGGTAAACTTATAGTACTACGAACATACCTACATGTAATAATGTTACACAATGTACATGTAGTACATGCATACACATATTTATGACATGTGAATGTGTTCTCCTAACACTTTAATGAGGAGGTGTAGTATGAAAATATAAAGCTCCAAACTGTATTAAACATGAGGCATGCATGCACGTTGCATTTACATGTTCAGTTTGTTCTGTACATCCAAGTATGATTGTACAGGTGTGCTCTAGTAGCCTATAAACTATAAGGAGGGACTGGAGAGCGATGCAATTTAAAGCATGGTCCATTAATAATTGCCATTCTTTATCTAGTGGGAGAACTGTCCAATAGTTGTCACAGTGACAATATTTAATTATACTAATTGTTAAAACAATGATAACAAAAATGCTGTAGCACTTACTTTTGCTGTGTTTTCGTATCTCCTTTGTTATGAGTTGCTTTATCTTGAGGTTCTCCGTCATTTGCTTTTTCTTAAACTCTTCATTGAGTACCTGAGACGCCGACGAGAGGAGACCACTCGGTCTTATAGTAGGAGGAGCAGCGAGTGGTACAGTGAGAGGAGAGGGAGAAGGAGACTTGCCGGTATTTGATTTACCAATGGAGTCTATGCTATTAGCAGGCTTAAGAGAAGAGGAGAGCTGTGATGGGTCTCTTTGAAACTTTTTAGACGGAGGGAGGTGAGTGATAGAGGTAGGGGAAGGAGTCCTCTTTCTATTTACAGGTAGTAAGGAATCTTTTAAAGTCTCGCTATTCAACATAAGCTCTCCTTTCTTATCATTGACTGAGTTAGACTCAACCTGTATTGAAGGGACTGGCAATGGTCGGGGGTCTGGTGATATTGGGTCTTTATCGGACCCAGTGGCAGGTGGGAGCGCATCAGCTAGATCCATAGCCTCTTCGTTTGATTCGTTCATCATCGACGAGGAATCAATCTCAATCACTTCTACGTCAGTCGTCACGGCAGCAGAGGGCGTGGCATTGAGTCCACCACCATTATTCCTTACTTCATTAGATTGAGTTGGTTTGTGATTTTTATATTTCTCGTTTTCAACGGGCGGAGTCTGAGGGGGAGGAGGCATTGGAGAGGGGGAGCGAGGTCTTTGCCTACGAGAGGAGCGATGAGAAGAAGCACCTCCTCCTCCTCCTGGCCTCTTGTTCAACTGCTCTACCATTATCTCATCTGCTACATTACCCTGCATGCAAATAAAAGAGAGAGAGAGAGAGAGAGTGATAATAGAAAATTTGTAGGAAAGAAAGCAAAATGCAATCAAGAGAAAAGAAACATAGCCTTTCATACAGTATAATTTAAAAAGATATCTGTAATTTGTACATGCTCACATATATGTACACATCTCATTATAGCACGTCACACAACATTAGATAAGTATTCATTACGGTTGACAACAACAGCATTAGTGAGAGATATACTATACCATGTAATGCTATACAGTGCAATAGCAGTACTGATACTATAGTAGCGCACATTCCGTGTGAGTAACTGGATATAATTGGGTGATATTCAAGTTATGAGCACTATATCAATTTTGCCACACACAATTAACAAGCAGTAATCCCATGCAGGTAACTAGGATAGAAGTGATAGTAGCTAGCAATCCTAGCATGTAGGCATGCAAAGAGCCAATTCTTTGTCGGGATGAGTTTGTGTAGCTAAAATTGGCTGCAGAAATGTTTATTCACTTAAAATTCGCTCTCTCCAGTGGATTCAATAGTAGACAGTAACTCTACACTATAGTGCTGAAATTACTGGATTATTACCAGAAACACATTATCACCGTACATCAATGCAATAAAAAGATTGAGAATACAATATTTAAATTACTAATGTCCTTGCTATGCCTATTGTGATTGAGATAATTCAAAGGGAAGCCACTGTCTGTCTGTGTGTGACTGTCTGTGATATTGATGAGAAATAAGCAAAAGGTTAATAAAGTTAAAGTCCAGACACAGTATAAAGAAATTGTCTTCAACATAAAGAAGGAGGAGTTACAAATGACATTAAAGGTTAAAACAGGTGCACATTATCCATGATCACATGTAGTGTAACCATCAACGCGCTCATACATGTGCACTTTATAAATGAATTACTGTTGAATAACATTCCATAACAGTTTCCTCATATGACATAATTACAAAACCTTACAACTATATAAAAACAATGACATATTTCGATAGCTCCGCATCATGTTTTCTCTCTCCTTCGCTCTTTCATAATAGAAGTACGAGCGACTCCCTTTAAATCAATTTCAGGTAAAAAATCAATTTCCAGGAGACAAGAAACAGAATAAGGAGAGGGAGTGGTACATGTAGACATGTCATAATTATATAGATGCCATGTACATATGCTATGAATGACATCCACATGTACAGAAAAAGGTGCCACAAGTATTCCAGCATAATTATAATTTTATTTTTACATCATTATATAGTATTATATACAATGTACATTTACACACCTTATCTGATGGTTTTTCAAGTTTGAACGGGTTTCCAAACAGCTGCGTCCTAACGGCTCCAGTGTCCAGCTCACGCAATGGGTTTATCCTCTTGAGGTGTTTCTGGTAATTTCCCATCTGACCTATAGGGACCTGGTGCCTTGACACTACAAACACAAAAACAATATAAACATATCAGGACAATGTGAACATTACCTTCTTCAATGAGGTGAGGAGTGTTGGCTGAAGAGAAGAGGAAGTTAGCTCTCATCCTTGCTACCTGGCTCAGTAAGGATCTCCTTGGGACGTTGAAAGGATTACGATAACTTTGGCTTGATATTGCCTAACACACAACAACGTACTAATAGTGTACAATACACGTATGTAGACTTTACTGATAGTCCTAGTTCTTCATCAGTAGAGCCAATGGCTATGCTACTGCCATCTCCCAGATCAACTCTATAAATAATAATAATAATAATAACAACAACAATAATAATAATAATAATAACAATAATAATAATAATAATAATAATAATAATAACAATAATAATAATAATAATAATGATAAAATGACAATGAGAATCATAATGACAATAATGATAAGACTGATTCACTGTGAGTCTATATCTGTCTCTAATGATAATGATAATAATAATAAATACATGTATGTGACCAAATGACAAGAGAGACAGAGAGAAAAATTAATGTTTTCTGTGCTCCGCTTAGCATCTGAAATACATAGCTATAGACATTTTTAGAGACTAATTCAATCTCACTCTTCACATAACTGGATTGTCGACATTATCATGAGATTATGTCATCACTTATAAACGCACAGGTTAGGAGGAAGCAAGTCCAGGCAAATTGACTAGAGCATAATGTATAGTTGTACATTAGATCATTCATTCCTCTGATCGGGTTACTTTGAAATCAAATTACCATGAAACTCCAATAGACATGCGACTCATGACAAGCTATGATGACTGATAATGAATTACAGTACGTGTGTTGTACCATGTACATGTACACAACAGACATAGTGAATGCAAGCATAATGAATGCAGACATAGTGAATGCAAACTACATACATATTCTGCCCACACAAATTTACAGCCATACATAAATAGAGAGAGATATTTGAATAAAATTTATACTAAAAACGCTATTACAAATGAAGCTATTTTACACACATTTATCAACGAGCACTCACTGCACTATTATTACATTAATGAGCACATTAGTACTACGTGTAACAAAGAGCATTATAGTAACCTTAATGGATTTAGATCATTTATATTATATAACATGTATGTATTGCAATAGTGTTAATGGCTACTAGGAATTAATTTACTAATATTCGAGAAGGAAATGAAATATTATGATAACAAATAACTCCATAGCCGTAAGAAATTGTAACAAAATGTCATCAGTGTCACCCAATATTAAATATTGGAAAATGTCAATGCGTTTTAATCAAAATAATTAAAAATTCACGAAAACAATAACAACAAGATTCAAGATGAACCGGTACACTTTAAAATAGAATATTCTCAATTCTTGACAAAATAGTACCCTGTCTAGCACACGAACTTAACTTGGCCAAATTTTGGAGAAAATTTTAAAATTTGTAAAAAATCCAATTTTGATCGAAATCAGTTTAAACTTTCTACACAACATAAAAACATGTATATGTATCAGAAAAATTATACAAATGGATAATTCTCTCCTAGTCATTTTTGATGAAATTCTAAAATACTCTGTATTATAGCCTATGGTTTTTGACCATGCAAATATCCTGTAAAAATCAAATTTTTATCAGAATCAACAAATTTCTAAACAACATAAGAATATACAAATGTATCAGCTTCATTCAGCAAGATATTTATAATATAGGGACATGAAAGTTAATTACCTCCTTTTGCTATCTGTGGCTGTGTTGTTGCTGCTACGATTAGCTTGAGCATTTAGTTTTGCTAGTATTGAAGTCTTGGCCTTTAAAAGAAGAGAAAAAATTGATAATAAAAATCATTCATAATGTCCTACCAAGGCTCTCCCTCCCTCCCTCTCTCTCTCTCTCTCTCTCTCTCTCTCTCTCCCTCCCTCCCTCCTTCCATCCCCCCTCTCTCTCTCTTACTTGTTTCTTTAGCTTCTTAAGATAGTTAGTTATAGAGTAGCTCATTTGTCCATCAAATGAATCAGGTACTAGACTAGGATGAGCTCCCATTAGCTGCAGTGCTTTACGAAGAGGCTATAGTTACATAAGAAATAATAAATCAATAAAATTAATGTTTTATAAATTAATTACGCAAATTATTCTCCTTTATAATATCACGAGGACTTTATCATTTACCTGAGCATAATAGTTTGGGACAGTGCTGATATATTCCGCAAATTCCGAACGCCATTTTGACGTTGGCCTTAGCTGCAGACGCTGCAATTCCTCTATAAATATTAAGCAATCAATAATGATAATAATGATATTCTAATTATAAGCAAATTGAGAGGGGCCTACTCCTCCTCTACAATTTCTTGTGTATTGAAGAGGGGGGGTAGATAGGCCTGTGTTAAGTAACTGTTGTTTATATACTGGACAATATAAAGTATACTGCTGGAGTAGATAAGAATGAGCAATGTCAACAGAGTGGGAATGGAAAAGCAAATATTGTGAAATGAAAAGACAAACAGCAAAAATAATTACAGAAAATACAATAAAAATAAAAATAAAATAATAATAATAATAATAATACATGTAGCTCACCAATGAGTGGGAGGAGTTTAGGATAATTAAATGGCATCACAAAAAGGTTGACAAAGTTTCCAGTACTGCTGGTCTTGAGGTAGCCAAACGGTGACGAGATTCCTTTCTCCTTACCACAATCACTGATAAACACCTTTAGAAGAGAGAGGAGAGAGGGAAGAAAGATTGAGAAAATAATTTAAAAGAGAAATACATTCAATTACATAATAACACAATAGATCTAAGTGGAGAGGGATGACTATCGAGGATGGGTTAGGCGTCAACCCATCTCTATTCTCTTACTAAAATAACAATGACTTAATTAACCGATTATTTTCCTACTAACTTAATTTTACCAATTCTAATACTTTATTGTTGATGTTCCTGTTGTCTGTTTGTTTTAATCATAATAACACGATAGTAATAAAAATATATAATATTAATATTATTAATAAATAATAATTGTTTTAATGCTTTGTACCTGCCAGCACAAGTTAGGATCTCTTTTCTCCAGTATATGCTGTGTCAGAGGTGACGGCTCTAGCTCATACTTATCAAATGCAAAACTCTCCAAGAGTTTAGGTTTAGTGCTAGTAGCGCTGAACCACACTATGGGATGGACATTGCGCGGGACCTAAAAAAAACAAAATAAAATCATAATAACTAAAAAACGATAATTTACAAATTTTGAATAAATTAATAATTACATTTAAAAACTGAATCCATTATTATAGCTTTCTAAATTCATAACCTTAAAAATTATAGAAGCCATTAATTATGTATGTGTACACGATGTCTAATTTCATTATTATTTTATTGCTATCATTACATAAACAAGAACCTGATTAATATTATACTATAAATCTACAATAAAGTACACCATACAATGTACATAATAATTGCAACAACACACAAGCAAAAAGTGCCATAATAAAACATACACTGTACAACTATACATAATACATGTAAGTGATTACATATACTATCAGTAATTAACGCACCAATACAATATATACTTACTAGTAGAGACGATGAAGGATCAGGCCAGAATGATTCCGGTATCGGCCAGTGCCCGCTAGGTATATTAGTCTTTGGGTTTGGACGTACATATATCATCTTTCTTGTATTGTGCCATGCGTTAGCTCTTGATGGAGGAGACACTTCTCTCTCCTCTTCCTCTTTCTTGCTCTCACCGTTTTTAAGTTTGTTGCTGTCTGGAGGAAGGCTTCCCTCGTGTGATTTTCCTCTGTTGTCTCTGGTAGTTGGTGTCATCTCTTCTCCTACTCCATCTTGCTCGCTCCCTATCTTCCTAAAGTTTAGCACTACTCCATGATGAAGCTTCTGTGATATCGACTCCATGGACTGGGAAAGAGTCTTAGCGTTAGAGCCAATATAGCACCTGCCTAAATGATAATAATAATAATAATAATGATAATTAATGATAATAATAACAATAATAAACTATACTATCGAATAAATTCGCTAATTTCTTATTCAAAACAATGAAAATGAAAAATCAAAATAACGAAAAATAGCAAACACTGCCAAACAGTCAAACATAATGTACAGAGTAAATGCACCAGGTAACATGTAACAGGAACATAAT
The DNA here is from genome assembly GCF_000090795.2 of Amphimedon queenslandica. NCBI lineage: Eukaryota > Metazoa > Porifera > Demospongiae > Haplosclerida > Niphatidae > Amphimedon > Amphimedon queenslandica. Next base: position 182,260 of record NW_003546256.1, on the reverse strand, counting down.
AAATATTAAGTATATCATGACTCAATGCATTAATATGGCATGAAATGTTTTCCTTATTTAAAAAAGGACACAATTATGTAGGTATGTACAAATGTAGATGTATACAGGGAGGAAGAGAAAAAACAAAAATAGAGAGAGAAGAGGAGGAGCTGTTTCACCTGTATCAGCTAATAATAAAGTGTCAATTAATAATGAATTTTAACAATGACCCTACAGAATACATTATATACATACATTGTATGTGTGTATTTGTATTAATACTCATAATACTATGGTTACAAGTACTTACCTCCAGTGTTCTCACAAAGAGTCGAAAGGTACCGACTAGCAGGCAAAGCCACGCCCTCTCCTTCCTCCTCCTCCCCCTCGTTGCCCCCAGCGACACCGTTCAAACCAGACATTTGTAGCAATACGACGAATATACGCTGATCCCAACGGAACGGCTCCTTTGTCAACTCGCTGCCTTCTGATGTTCCATTTCTTGGTAAGATGAGCTGTGAGGATGGGCTTTAATTAGAATAATGATATTTTTTGTCGTTACCTCTTGGTCTATCTCTCCTGAGGGTTTATTGAACTGTCCTCCATCAGTGAGGGCTATGATGACAGCTGGTTCAAGGAAGAATGGGTTTCTTCCCTGTTGAAAATAAACAACATGGTTAATTAAGACATGCACGCATTAGTCTCAAAACCTTGGTTATAAAAACCTATCCCACCACTAAATGAGATTTAGTACTTAATTGAAATTAATTATTATATTATGGGGACTGTGGTTAGGTATAATAAACCCATATTTACTATTAAAGACAAAATCATGCAAGGCAGGACATAAGATTATTATAACCAACCAACCCTATACCAAGAACCAGCTAACTTTGTTATCGCCAACTAAAGGAATGATGGTTTTAATCAATTAAGGTTCCTTGTCAAGTGTGTGATTAAAATAAACATGTAACACGTTAGCAAGCATGTATTCATACCACATGATAAGCATGTGACGATAAATAATACATATTTATACATGTACAGTTTGTACCTGTCCATAATGGTCGATACCAGTGTGGAGTCTATTAATGTTTAATAGATCAAGTGATTCTTTGAGGCTTTGGCTAAATACTGATAGACCCAATGCCTGTAGGTTCTTAAGCTCTGTAACAAATGTACCCTTCTCCCATCCAACCTGTAAAAGGACAAATTTAATGCATTTCCTTAATCCTTCATTAACAATCTAGGACATTTTCTAAATATTTCCGTTCACGGCCGCTCACCCCTACCTTGACGGCAGTAGGCGGGTCATCGAAGGACACGAGCATGTAGTGATCTCCAGCGCTTGCAGGATCTCTAGCCCGATACTGCAAGAAAGAAACATGCATTTAGAACAATACTAGCATCCGGAAATGGTGAGACCCTATGGAAGCTCACGCAACAAAACCGAGCTGCTCTGAGCTCCTGGGTCTGCAAACGCAACCAACCTTCATGAACGTGTCTATGGCTCCCTTTGCTACGTCCAAGTATGAGGTGCCCAAGTAGGTCTTTTGGTTCATGGAAGCACTAGTATCCACTAGGAATAGAATAATTCCCATTCTGATCTAAAAATCACTGTTATTTTATCAATGATATTTTGACAACATGATAAGACCCTCCCGGCAACTTCTCTGCTATTTTAACTCCTACAACTGGAGCAAATGGCTGAGCGAGACCTCGTCACCTGTTTTTATACTGCCAGTCTAGTGACGTCATATCCGCAATGTACAATTACAATGCGCATGCGTTGACCCACGTGTATGAAACTAGCAGTAGCTGGCCACCCCCTTCCAAATTTTATCAAAATTTTATAATAATGATTTATGAATTATGATTAGTCAGACAGTAACAAAATCATCAATGCAATGAACTTTATTTGTTTCTTTACTAGTTAGCAAAGTCTCATCCAATCCTTTTAAACCATACAGACCTCCTGAAAGTAATGCAGAAAATGTCAAGTTGCAGCATTACAATACAGTACCTGTATGTATGAAGAGGATCCTATTCCCTTTAAATTTATCCGGAGTTTCTTTCATCATTCGCATCATGTGTTGATACGTTTTGAGCGTAAATGTAGTATCCAATACAATCCCAGTTGAAGATGATACTTCAGTCAATAATTCTAAGCAAAGTTACAATAATTATGGTTACTTATTTATCATATACATTACATACTTAATTCACTCTCAGTTGTTAGGCTATAGCCCAGTCCAGGCTCATCAGCCAAATCCATTAGCTCTGCAGTTTTAATAGTTCGTCCATCGGGATGCTTCAATCCTAGTGCTGACAGTTCCTCATCCATATGTAGTGATAACTGAACTGCAGCCATTCCAATAGAAATACCATGTATCCTTTCAGTATCAAAAGTCAACAAGAATCAACAATACAAAAGATATAAACAAAGAGCTATAATATTAATGTTCTCATTCACAATATGTAGATACTCAATATCAGTGTTAACTCATATCAGTTGCTCACTTTAACTTTGATCCAGTGAGGTAGTTAGCTACACCAATACCGCAAGCAGTGCCACCAGCTCCCAAGCACACAACAATATCATCAAAATTATCAAATAAACCCTAAAATGAAATAGCACGGTAGCACTGACATTATTTCAAGCCACCACAACAGACACATCTAATGTCATTTTATGACAATTGCAGCAACTTTTAATTATACTCTCTTTTTCAAGCACTGACCTGATCAATCATTTCTTTAAATGCCTCAATATATCCCCAGCAGCCAACAGGGCTGGCAGCACCCAACTCAATCACGTAAGGTTTCTTTCCTTTAGCTCTATGGTAAGGAAAATCAGCATCCTTTAAAGGAAATACAACACCTTTTTTTATTTACTGAAGTTTATTTGAAAGGTCTGTGAATATTCTTGAATACACATTAAAAGCATCATTCAAATTTCCTTGAGGAATTAAACCAATTAACGAATCTGTTAAACGGCTCAAGAGCAAGTTCCCTTTTGGTTCAATATTGACATCTGTATCCTAAAAATAATTTTATTCATTGGAATAGCAGCAGTGATTCTTTTGGCTAATACAATACCTTGTTAAAAAGGACACAATGTGAATCCATGCCTAATTCTTTAGCTACTACAGCAGTTGCTCTAGCATGGTTAGACTGGAGACTACCTCCAGTTATAACTGTATCACAACCTTGATCTAATACTTCTGAAAATATGAACTCCAACTTACGAACCTAAAAGCCCACCACAATACTAGTTATGAAATGAATGATATTATATTTACCTTATTACCACTGAGAGTAGATCCAGTAAGATCATCTCTCTTAATGTACAGTTGGAATCCATCAGGTAGCCCTGGGACTGACCAAGAATGTATTGGGGTAGGTAACTGTGCTAACTATTTTAATACACATCCAGCAAGTTGTGAGAGTAAAATGATTAAAAATATTACCTTTATTCTAGTCTTGGGTATCACAGCTAGTCCTTTGGCCCAGTCTGGAGGAGTGTAAGGCGACTGTTCGTGTTGACAAGCTTTTGTACAAGAAGACATTTTATTAATTTCCTATGGCACACCTACATGTACCTATAAAATCTATTTATTTTCTTATTTAAATAAACCAGAGACATAATAATTATGGAAAAAATAGCAGATCAGGATGGGATTTCATATTTATACATCTTATTGCTTTCGCTGACACTGTCCATTATAGATCCCACTGTCCCATCAAAAACACTATGAATACCACCTATTATACAAAAAGGAAGAAATTACAAGAGGCACTATAATGTATCAGCTAGGTACCAGTGTGTAGAAATAATATCTTCCTTCCTTGGAATTGCTGAGGGTTTTTCTTTGTCTCCTCTATCATTCCAATGGAAGCCTTAAGGGTATAAACTCTGTCCAATACGATACCAGTAGAAGTTGATATTTCAACCAATCTCTCTACAATCAAAACAATAATAATAATGAAAGCTGTACACCAGTGTTTAAAATAACGTACTCAGTTCTTCTTCAGTTGACAGAGCATATCCCCTGCCCTTATAGCCATCAATCAAGTTGATGATCTCCCTGGCTGACACGCCATTAAGACCAAACATCTGAATGTGATCATCAATGAACTTGTAAAAGTATTCGGCATTATCACACACACAAACAGCATGGACTCTATAAAAATATTAAGAAATTACGACTTAAATTGCTAAAATTTTGCTGAAAAGGATATGGGCAGATTGTGACATAAAAAAAAGTACAAATTAATCTGCTAAAATTTTAATGTGGCAATACTTGATTTTTGATCCGTTGAAATAGTTAGCAATTGCAATGCCAGCAGCTGTCCCACCGCTCCCTATAGCCATCACAATGTCATCAAATCGTTCCAATACACCCTCAATATAGAAGCAATTATAATCATAACAACTACCATGACTACTATTATTTTACTTGTTGAACGAGCTCCTGGTAACATTCTAAGTATCCCCATATCCCTAAAAGGTTTGATCCACCGATTGTAATAGGATACGGATTATGACCTTTTGACCTTTAATGATAATAAATTAATATGCGCACGATTTTATAGACCTAAGGAATTGAGCATATTCGTCCATTATTGTGTCCATTCCCTTGACTAGTGTTCCATCTTGTGTTATCTTGTCTTCCTTCTTGCGTTGAGGGCAGAGTATTATGTCAGATCCCATCAGACGATCAAGTAAGAGATTACCAGAGCAACCAACCTTCGCAGGGTCCTATGAACATTGCAAAATATAAGCCAGTTATCACAGAATTTTAGAAATGAGGAGAGATAGAAATAGAGAGAGGGAAGGGAGGTATTACAGGATCATCGACACGCAGTAAGAGGTGCGGCTGCATTCCTAGTTGTCTGCCAAGTACAGCTGTTGCTCGTGCATGATTCGACTGTATGCCACCAATTGTAATGACACTGTCACATTGCTTGTCAACTGCATCTGCCATTAGAAACTCAAGTTTACGTATCTAAAATAACAGCATTATTAATACAACATTAATTTTTAATAACAATGCATATATATATATACATATACAATAATTACAAATCTAGTTAGCCACGCCCATATTATAATTTTAAAAACTATTAGATGTATTATGATTTCGAGTTTTACCTTATTACCAGTGAGTGCTGCTCCAGTAAGATCATCTCTCTTAATGTACAGTTGGAATCCATCGGGTAGCCCTGGGACTGACCAAGAATGTATTGGGGTAGGTAATTGTGCTATGTGTAATCTGTGCGTGGGTGGTGGAGACTGTAATTTCTTTGTCCATTCTGGCGGAGTGTATGGTTGAAGAGAATAGCGCCTATAAGAGCTGATACTGCTAGAATTCGCTGTGCTGGCCATTCTTAGTACAGTTCTGCAGAGCCTCATTTAAGAGGTGTGGCTCAAACATTAATTAATGGGTGTGACTCAAACATTAATTAATGGGTGTGGTCCAAATGCGTGGGAGGATATTGTTACAAGGTGTGGCTTGTTAAAGATGGAAAGTCTAGGTGCTACAAATGAGCTAAACATTTGTAAGGTTAATATGTATGACTACTGTTTTTACGTCTTTTTTTCAAGTGCATATAACTGATGTTCACAACAGTACTGAAATGGTAGCTGCAGTTTCACAATGGGTCATAAAACACAAAGAAAAGTATTAATAGCTCTTCATCATTTTGTAATGTGTATATCCTTGATACTATAATATTTCTCTTCTCCCATCTCTTTCCACATAGAATTGACATTATCTTATTATCTGGTGATATAGCTGACATGCCTATGGAGTATGGTAACGACACTACAAAAGAGGCGCTTCTTTTTAAAGGCTCGTACTATCAGGATCTACAACAAGTCGTATCTAATGCCAGAGCTATATGTGATAGAGTCTACTATGTGCCTGGAAATGTAAGCTCAATGGCTCTACATAGGCACCTTGTTCAATTCTTTTGTGTAACAACTTTTAGTCTCATCTCTTTTATATTCTAGCATGATCCTCCTCAATCATTTAATGAAGCTTCTCCTGAGATCACTATTGATCCTATTCCATCATGTAATGTCCATCTACACACTATACCAGTTGCACCAGGGCTCTTTTTGTCAGGTTTGGGTGGAAGTGTGCCTGGCTATCAAGATGGCAAGCAATGTTGGGATGGTAAGTCAGACTATTGTTCTATGTAACAATTATCAAATTTATTGATCAAAATTGAAATCTATTAAATTTCCTGGAAAAAATGACTTTCCCAGCAAATTTCCTGGGAAAAAATCAATTTCCCGGGAAAAACGACTTTCCCGGCAAATTTCCCGGAAAAAAAATCAATTTCCTGGGAAAAATAATTTTAAAACTATAGTCCATATTGGTTTTTGAAAATTTTTAATGTTGGTCTAAAATCAGGTCAAATGTCCCTGTACTCTATTACATGGTCTTGGGCCAAACTTAGCCAAAAATGAAAAGAAGAGAATTCTCTATTTTTATATTTTTGAGTTACTTTTTAAGTAATTGACCACATTCTGGTCACAAAGATAGATTTGACCATATTCTGGTCGAATCAAAGCTATGCTTGATTTGTTTAGGTTTTCCATATAACAATGAAGATGATATAAATAAGGATCTGACTCAGTTGCTTGAGCCCTTCCTTGGCAAAGATACTCCACTACGATCTCCGGAAGATCAACTTATACTAATGACACACTGTGGACCAAGCAATTCATGTAATTACGAAGATGCATATTTGCTAATTGACTATCATCCCATTTATGAAATTAATAATAATAGCTACTTCAAGATTTTGCGATGACCCGAATGCTGTTATTGAAGCCGGCTCAATGTCACTGTACAATTGGCTAGTGAAACCAGAGCTGGTATTGTTTTATTATTATTATTAAATTATTATTTATAAAATCTTCTTTTTGTCTCATTCTATAGCAAAGGCGTGTACTACTTAATGTGCATGGTCACATTCATCACGGTTATGGTGAGGCTCACGTCGGGATGATATCCGTTCTAAATCCTGGACCATTATTGTAAGAGTCTGAGTGGGTACATTATAATGCTAATAATTAAATTTTTATACGCCTCCATTATAATAGGGATGGACATTTCTCACTGTACACTTTAACAAGGAAAGGAGACCCTTTACAGTGGAGTCTCTCTGCTGTGAGAAGATATGTGCTATAAACTAAAGTGTTTAAATTATATTTTTATAATTCATTTAATTTTTGTTGAAAAATAAATTATTTTTGTCCCACTCCACTATTTATAGACAAGTTAAATTTTGCTGTAAAACATTTCGAAATATTTTAGTAGATCAAAAAAATTGATAATAATTATTAAGTAAATCTATATTTATAAAACTTCAACAATGAAGAGAGAAAGAAAGAGAGGGAGGAAAGAGATATAATTTAATACAAAAAATAATACAAACTTAAGACCAATAGTGTCTCTATATAATTATAGTCTATTGCACAAGTGGATGGTAGTGGATTTGATGGGTAGAACAGGATCTGTCACTGCTGATATACATAATAAGGTGAAGGTAGTGCTACTGTCTTCTATCAGTATAATATATACACAATATAATGCAGTTAAAATAATGTATAGCTGAGTGGACTAAAGCTACTAAGGTCAAAGTATCAGTAGACGTCATTCTCTTCCATTGGCCTATTGAGAAAACAATAGTAATAACAATTCCATTATTTATTTATTAATGCGTAGCTGTTAAGTCTAATTTCCCATGCAGCTCAGTCTAATTGCTCTTACATCACTTTAATACGTAATACCAATATTTCACGGCATTTTTATTTCATAATTATTAACCATATAGATACAATTACCACACTAATCATTAACCTACATACATAGTGCATGCATATTGCATACTAATATAACTTACTCTTCTTCCTCGTCTCCATCCTCAAACTGTTCTTCAGCTACTAGCAGTTCATATTGTTCACTGGCATATTTCTCCCAATTGGTAGGCATGTGTCCATCTTCTTCATCATCCTATGTCACAATAAGGAAGAGCATCATAAAAAAAGGTTTATGTACATGTACATATACGTATGGCTTTTCCTAGCTCTCCAATCTTAATACATTCTCTCTTTCTCTAATTACCTGGTTCATTGATATAGCATCCCTCTGTTCATAGTCCATATATTTCTCAAGGTTAATGAAAGTATTGAGAAACAATGACGTCAACTGAGAACTCTTTAGATCTTTTAAAGTAATAAAGCCTATAGACGAAAAGAACCAATAATAAACGTAGTGACACATACTAATTATTATCATTGGGATATCCCTTTTCGTTATAATTGACAGTAATTATAATACAAATTTTTCCAACAATCACAATTACTGAGCAATAAATCAGAAATTAAGCAATCAATTAGTACATAATATCAATTATCACATAATATGTACATGGATATGCACTTACGTTGGTGCTTAGGGTTTATCATGTCTAGTACATGGCAGATGGTGTCTCTCACCGACAAGCTCTCAATGTTCATCTCTTCAAGCCTCAGGAGTATGTCTTCATAGAAATACTCCAACTCGTACAGGGAGAGGAAGCCATCTCCATCTTTATCAAGGACTCTGAACCAATACTCAATACTGAGGAGAGAGAGAGAGAGAGGGGGGGAATAGGAATTAGATCCTTAACACTTTCCATTTACAAACATTTCGGCTAACTTGCTAATTTCGGAAATTGATTTTTAATTTTATATGTTAATAATAAATAATGTACACGTAAATATAAATAACATAATTACATATATTCAGGGTTGACAGATGGTAAACTGTAAACATCACACCCCTTACCTTCTGTTTGATGTCTTGTCCTCTTCAGAGATTAGAAACCACACAAAGTCCTTGTAGCTCATTTTACCAGCCGGACTGCTGTTTGTGACCACACCTGATAATAACCTGTCGACTACTTTAGACGTGAGAGCTGAGAGAGAGAGTAGAGAGAGAGAGAGAGAGAGAGAGAGAGAGAGAGAGAGAGAGAGAGAAAGAGGGATAGTGTTTACTGTTGACACTCATGATATCGATTACACCAGTAAAGCACAGAGACAAATTTCCTCACGCGAGGATCTTTGTAGTAGGTAATCACGTTTGACTTATTAAAATAATTGAGTCAAAACAGCAATTTATAAACACCACTGCCCCACACCAAGCTGTCTCACTCATCTCTCTTAGCAATTATCATTTCAGTACTGCAATAACTAGCTATACTGAGTGTGTGTGTTGCAATAACTGTATATAGTGGTACTGTGTGACTTAGGAAAGATTGGTACACACACTAATACTGTATTATACTAGTGGTACATGTAGATAATTTGTTATCATTATTACTAGCAGTTTAGAGATGACATTTTGCACTTGAGAGAATCGCATAGTGATAATTTGTACTTGCTTGTACATCCAATATATAATAATATATACAAATAATGTGGTCTGTTTGCCAGTAGCGTACCGTATGTGTGTGTGTGTTCAAAAGGCAACCAAGTGGCAAAGAAAAATTGAGACAATGCGAACAATTGTAAACATTTCTCATTGGGAAAACATCAAGATAGGAACAACAACAAGTACGTGTACACCACATATAAAGTATGCAAGTGTATATATACATGTATATATATATCATAAATGTATTGGTTTCAACTTGAACAGAAAGACATTGATGATAACAACAATATATTTAATAATAAGTGTAACTGGTATAGTAAATGCACTCTCATTCCTTTTTCACGTAAGCCTCAGCTCTTCCTCCTCTCACTCTCTCTCTCATTCTCTCAGTCAGTCTGTCTACCACCATAGTAACTAAATAAACACATAAAAGCCACTCCAGGATGCTATTATGTGTAGTACATACTGTAACAACATCGTGGTATATACAATAAACATGGTAATGGCTCAATCAATGGGATACTGTAATGTAAATGACATTCCATTGTACTAATGTGTCTGTGTGAGTGTTTTATGTGAAAGCATCTTCTCTTCATGTAATGCCATGTACATGTACATGTACAGCGTGTGTACGTCCTTCTCTGCATGTGCCACTATGTATATTGTACATACAACAAAGCATTTCATAAAGAGATTTGTCTCTTTGCCACTTAACCACATCAAATGTACCCCTATCTCTCAATTAATCAACACATGTACATGTACATGTACATGTACATGTGCACTATACCATTAGCCTACGTACTGCTGATGACCAGGCCTGTACTATAGTAGAGACTGGTCCAATTTTGGAGCAACTTTAAAAATTCATAAAAAATTCAAATTTGATTTAAATCAGTTCAATCTTTCTAAGCAACATAAGAAAATGTATATGTATCAGGAAAAATTATAAAATAAGGACTTAACATAGTGTAGCATACTTACCATGATCAGAGTGCTTGATGAGGTCTTGTCTATCAATGAGTAGATCATGATCTGTGTCAAGCTCCCAGAACTTGCAATAAATGACATAGAAATGCTCATAAGAGAAGAAACTAGTGAACTTGTTAATGTCATCCTCATCCTCTAACTGAGAGAGAGACTGAGAGAGAGAGAGAGAGAGAGAGAGAGAGAATAAGAAGAAAGTGATTTATATTGCATAATACAGTATAGATACACGTGTTTTTCTTGTATCCTAGCTATACCTAGTAGTACCTGTAAGAAGCAGCTGTTTCTCAGGTCTTGCGCATATATCCTTCTACGCCAGGTTTTATCGACTGAATAAAATATACGACCAATCACCTAAAAAAACAGGACAAATAAAAATAACTAAATTTGTAAATCAAGAAAAAAGTCAGAAAATGGCTCCTTTACCACCTACTCATTCATTCATATACAGTATAAATACACATATAACACCCACTCAGTCACACAGAGATACCAGTAGCGTAACTTTATTCAATAACATGTTTACATACATCATGTACGTTGATACCACTGCCTGCCCACTCACTCATTCAATCAATCTCTCATACTACAACTGATCTCAGTACTGGGCTCTAATGATAATGATTTAGTCTGCTAATGACTCTAATCCTTCCTATGAGAATGCAGGCTGTATTGTGACTTCATTCTATAATTTCCTTTACACTGTCTGCAGTGAGTGGCTGAGTATTCATGTTTTTGATTTATCTTCTTTTAGTTATCGAGACACAAATGAACTCTAACACTTTTTACTTCCTCTCTAGACTGAACCGCTTTGTATGCTTTACACATAATGGCACTACTGCATGTACGATTGTCTCCACTTTATATATTTGTACCATGATTGTCCCCCTCTATCTCTCTCTCTCTTTTAATTGGGTTCATTCAATGGTGTAGGACTCACTGTCTCAATGTATCGAAGGTGAAACTCTGGGGCTGCTCTCAAAAACTCCAATCCTGGATGACAATCAACAATGTCCTAAATTGAAAAAAAAAAAACCAAAAATTATTATCAGACCACACACTGTAATATTGCATCACATACAAAGTACAGTGTATATGTACAAGGATACAATTAGTATGATGTATATCTAGCAATATTACATTAAAATGTACATGTGATTAGATAATGATGTCCAATGTTTGTTATAGCATGTCTATTTTTATATTTTTATCATCAAGTGCCTACACAAACACACACACACACACACTCTCTCTCTCTCTCCTGAACAAATAAGGACATTTTGGAATAAAGGAATATGATCATTATTGTACAGAGTAAGAGACAGAGAGAGGGGGAGGGAGTGATGGAGAGAAGAGGAGAGAGATTATCATCATGTTTTGTCTAGTAATTATTAATAACAAGTTGAGGGGGTAATATTCCCATTGGATATACACACACGCACAAACAGGATATGTATTGACGTAAATGAAGTATGACATTACTATATGTACAGCTAATATAAATAAACAACTACAAGTATATACACATGTATACATGTATGTACTCATTACGCATGTACATGTACATGTATGCATGTACATGTACATGCTTTTGTAGTGTGCTCATTTTCTTAATAGTTTGCGGTTGATGCAGCTGAAATGATAAACAGATAAGAGTTATTACTGGCTAATAAGGTACCGTTTTTCTTTCTCAGTAAACACATTCTATACATAATGTGAAGCAATTACATGCACATGCACATGTACATGTACAACACGTGTTGCGCGTGCGTGTGTGTGTGTGTGTGTGTGTGTATTGATGAAGGGTCAAGGAATCGAAAGAGAGAGGAGAGGATGAAAAAATAAATATCAAAAAAGGCATCTTACATAATCAAATTAAAAAGAGAGAGATATTAAAAGACACACAATACTGATATGTCATAATCATTGCGTGTTTTCTATGGCAAAACAGACACAGAGCCCAGATCAAGACAGCATTCCTCATTACAGTACACAATACATCCACAAAATATTTCACACCATACCTATGCGTAGTATGTACATGTACATGTACATACATGTATATATACATAAGGAATTACAGTGATATCTTTCTTTGTACAATGTAATGCTGGGAAACGAAAGCTAGATACTATTATGGTCTAATTAGTTTATGGTGGGTAAGGTTTTATTGTATAAACAATTAGTAATTGTTTGGGAGAAGATGTTCCTAGTGTACAAAAGTAGACTTCAATTACCAAAAACACACACAGCACATGAACTTAAGCATCTATAGCATCATCATTATTTCTTAAAATAACCATTCAAAATTTAGTTAATATTTGCGTATGTGTAGGGTAAATGGACTTACTCTTATAAGTGGCTCAAAGTCTTCTGGTACCAGGTAGTTCCTATCAGGATCATTACACGAGAGAATGCTCACAAACTTTGAGGCATCATCATAACAGACATCAGTTATACTAGAGAGAGAGAGAGAGGGGGGGGGGAAGGAAAGATTCAAAATAAGTCCCCCATGACCACAAAACATGAATTAAAAATGCCATACTTCTACATATGTATATCAGATCATTAGTCATTAATACAGTGTAAAATGAAAATGGACCATTTATGGTACATGATAAAACAGGGTCACAATTTGTTAATGTGCACGTACATGTACATGATACTACATATGTACATGTACATGCACACGTAGCATTATTTGATGCGCATGAGTGAGTCTGTGTTAATTGTCTGATGGAGGTATGTCATCATTGCCTTGAGGAATTGTTATAGCAGGATGTTATACCAATTTGTATATTTACTGTTTGGAATGAAACATGCAAAGAATTGGAGGCCATCATCATGGTTTAATATAATCAATTGTTGAAATGCAAAATTGCTTACACTCTGACCCAATATTTAAAATGAAACTACATGCAGGTATATATAGTCAAAGACAATCAGAGTAATATAAACACGCTCTTCCTTGATGTCTATTCCTTGATGCTGCTTGCGATAGAAGCTTCCAGGGGGAACTGTAGCTTACAGTAAACAGCATGCAGCAATTCTTGAAATCAACACACAATAATATGTACTAATTATTATGGGGGACTACCATGGATCCTAAAATAACAATATGTATGTATAACAGTGCAAACGAGGCTGTTTAAAGAGTCCCATTGACTGTCATAATGTATTAACACACACACACACACACAGAGTTTATTCTGTGCATCTGCTGCAAAACAAGTAATTAAGGACACATACATGTACATGTATATGGTACATTGTATTTTGATGTACATGTAGCTTTATCATTAAAAAGAATAGTAGAGTACATGTATGATGTATGCGACGGGATAGACAGGTGGATAAACTAATGATGAGACAATAATTTCAAGAATTCAGTTATAAGAGAACACCCAACTCAACAATTCATAAACTTAAAAGCTAGATCTACATGTACATGTACATGTATACATGTATTTGACCCTCTAGCATTCTTTCACACCATTATAGCCTTAATTCTTCTCTTTCCCCCCCCCCTCTCTCTCTCTCTCTCCAATCTCCCCCTCCCTCTCTCTTTGCTTTATGTCATCACAGTCATAACATAATAATTAAACCAAATTGAGTCAAAGATATACCAGTAGAGGCCTATTAAAAGAATTACTGAGACCCAACATACATGTACATGGGAAGAAGGATGAATACGTTACAAAGTTACAAAACAATGCATTAGCCATGTGCATACACAAATGCCTGTACTTGTATGGCTGAAAAATGCAAAGTATTGCATCGATAAAAGCATCAAGTATTTACAAATAGTAGACAATAGTGTTTATACATGTTAGGATGAAGAAAGGCATACTTTAGCCATGTCTTTTTAAAGGAGGCCAGGGTGGCATATTTCTTGCTTTTACCGGCAATCATTTTGAATAAAGGAACCTTCCAGTAATAAGGTAACTTCAGTGCCTATAGAAAAAAAAGAATAGAAGGAATTAATAATTGAAATTGAGAATATAAGAAGAGAGGAGACATAAGGGTTCACGTATGTAGACATGTCTTTGTATTATTATATGACAGATTCGCAGGTCATTGAGCAACAATGTAACCACACAGAGCTAGAATGGCCCAGATCATTAGCCAAGGGGAATTCATTCCCTCCGTCTATGCACATATGTACATGTACACCTAAATTAAATGGCCATTAGGTATAATGACAACGCCCTTGGCTGATCTAAAGACTTTTGTAGAGTGAATATGTGGGAAAAAAAATGAAAAGTACATGTTTGCTGTGAGGGGGAATGTATAATAAGAGATAATACTGTGTAATTTACAGCCCAAACTGATAAAGTTGAGGAATGATGCAAGGGCCAGGAGTGAATCATATTGCTAACATGTGACACAACACCACTAACATAACCACAGAGAAGATTACATGACGTAAGGAAAGTATTAGTGTATGTACATGTATAATTGTATATGTACATGTAATTGCAAATAAGAAACCAAAGGTGGTAGAGGATAGACAAACTTTTAATGTTGGTGCAGGTGGTCAAAAGGAAGCAGCTGCAAGATAGCACCTAATGCATTACCTTAAACACTTTCTCATTATTATTGCACAGTCTACATGTTACAAGCATCTACATGTACATAATAGTTACTCATACAGTTACCTTTATGATAAGATGAAAATCTTTTTTGGGAACTTCTTGTCTAGGATAGCGCTCAAATATCTTCCCAACAGTCACCATCACTCTCTCAATGGCTCCCTCGTCTCCCTCCTCCTTCTTTCCGTTAGGAAAATAAAACCTTGGTATCAGTTCAGAGGGACTTGCAGTGGGCACTGGTGTAATGGATATCATGGGGACACCTGAGGCTTCACCATTAGTCTTCATCTCTCCTCCTCCATCTGTAGTCTCTTCTCCTACCAGGTGTCTCTGTGTGGCTGTTCCTGTTTGCTTGTTGATCCCAAGACCTCCTCTGTAGAGTTTGGGAGATCCGCCACGAGAGGGTGAGCCCAAAGAAGCTGACAGAGGAGCTGGTGGTGGCGGAGTTATGGCACGACCAGTAGGACTGGCCGGTCTGGGGAACTGTAGGCTCCCTCCTGTGCTGCTACCGTTTATAAGGAGAGGGTGGTCGCTGGCCGTTTGCTGCTGGAGTCCACAGACTTTGGCCACTTCGTGTCTTAGGAGCTCGTGTGTGCTCGGCTCAGAGAGCCAGTACAGAAAAAGCTCGTCCACTTTCTTTCTTGCGTCAGGAGATATGACGTCTACAGCCATTCCGTCCCTGCTTCTGTGTTTATCCCTTTCTCTTGTGTCTGTATTCTGTACTATCTGTAGTGAAAACTAACAAAGCCACTAGCTTGCCGTCATTCAAAAATAAAACACCACATGTATTTTAGTAGGCGTGACAACTTTAATTATTTAATAGATTAATTATTCGTAGATTTAATTAATTAACCAGGTAGGTAGCCCATTTTTGGTGTAATGTCTTCCAAATATGGTGCACCTCAGCCTTATTATCCTCCAGACTGGGCCAAGGAATTATCAGTCATTCCTAAAACAAGAATTAAGGTGCTACTCTATTGCATATTTTATTATTATTATATTATCACTCATGTTAATAATGATTTATGCAATTATATTTATATAGTTAGCACAATTACCTACCCCAATACATTCTTGGTCAGTCCCAGGGCTACCTGATGGATTCCAACTGTACATTAAGAGAGATGATCTTACTGGATCTACTCTCAGTGGTAATAAGGTAAATATAATATCATTCATTTCATAACTAGTATCGTGGCGGGCTTTTAGGTTCGTAAGTTGGAGTTCATATTTTCAGAAGCATTAGATCAAGGTTGTGATACAGTTATAACTGGAGGTGGCCTGCAGTCTAACCACACCCGAGCAACTGCTGTAGTCGCTAAAGAACTAGGACTGAGTTCACTTAACATCCTTTACTTACCGCCAGAAAAAGTATGAATTAGATTTTTTTTTCTCATACAACAAACTCTATTGACAGACGCACGAATCATCACTAAGCAGTAAAGAAAAGGGAAACTTACTATTGAGTTGCATGGTTGGAGCAACCAGTGAAACAGTTCCATTTTTAGCAGCTGAAACAAGATTCAAGCAAATGGAAGAATACATGAAAGCAACCTCTGATAGACTGTATGATAGATACACTTAATTAGAGAGAGAGAGGGAGAGAGTGTTAAGGCTAGTTTATAATATGATGTTAGGCCAACATACCATCAATTTTTAATCAAAAGTGTGGGCGATTTGACCTTTTGACACATGATTTCCGCTAGAATAGAACCAAATTCTATTCCTGTGTCTACGTAACGTCAGGACTTGTGTGTAATATTGTAAACCAGCCTTTAGTGTTTGATTTATTTTGATTTTATAGGATAGTTAAAGGACATTTGCCTTGTATTGTAGAGTTAGGTGGTGCTAATCCAACTGGTGCTTGGGGATACATAGAAGCATTTCAAGAAATGATTGATCAGGTAGACGAATTGAATGCTATCAAATTGCATGCACATTGTTAACTCTATTTCAGGGAATATTAGAAAACTTTGATGATATAGTGATGTGTGCTGGCACTGGTGGAACTGCTCTTGGAATTGGGCTAGCTAGCTATCTAACTGGATCAAAACTAAAGTAAGACATTAAAAGTATAAGTAACTATATCATAGCAAAGTCGGAAAGGTGTTTCTTATTGTATGCATGTATGTAAGAATACTTTTTCACAATAATTTGATTGTTTTTTCTATGTGAATGAAATCAGCTATTTACTCTAGAGAGAGAGTTTGTTTTGTACAAGTTTAAGTGCGATGTAGTTATTGGGATAACACCGAAAGACTTTGGAAAAATTTGTAGTAGCCCCTAATGATCGAACCTCATGCATTTTCACCAGCAATATTTTTATTATTAATATTCTTTTTTCCTTGCTACATTCATGGTCACAGAGTCCATGCAGTGTGTACAAAAGCACCAAGCACTGTAGTAGCTACTAACATTAACAAAGAACTATCAAAGATTAAGAAAGAAGGAATGGACAATCATTTACAATGCAGTGACATTGTTGATCTAATTGATCTTCACACAGACACCAGCATAAAGAAAGAAGACTTGGGTATATATGTATACGTGCACATTGTATTATGTAAAAGCAAACTTGTTGCATATAAATTGTGCAAGAATTTCCTATTATGACTATAACTATTATTGTTTTGCTATTAGATTTCCTGACACAAGTTTCAACAAAGACTGGCATCATATTGGACACAACATTCACCCTCAAGACTGTTATATGCATGCTCCATGAGATGAAATACAATCCTGAGAGATTCAGAGGACAGAGAATACTGTTCATGCATACAGGTATGAATGGACTGAGGAAGGGGAGGGATGTTGACCTGTTTGGTTTATATAGCACATGTAGGACTAACCACATTATCATGCAACCCACTATAGCCTTTTACAATTGACTGAGTATAAAAAGAAATTCCACATAAGTAACATACAGAAGTATCAAATCCTTTAATGGTACAGGAAAAAATTTTTGAAAGGGTGAAGTACCCTGCCTATCTTATTATCGAACACTAAATTAATGAATGTAATGTAAAAATGTGTTGTTTACTGATGTATTATATACCCATATATAGGTGGTTTGTTTGGTCTATGTGATGGTCAGTTAGACCCAGTACTGGTACAAACACCAGATACTAATAGAATACGTTCCATTCATGAATTCATTGATGTGGTATGACTGGATGTGATTGATCCCTTGGGAAAACCGTATCCACTTACAAAAGTCCCTTGCTTTTCTAATTCTTACTTGACTAAAAACAGTCCCTTCCCCTTTTCTCTCTCGCACAAACTGACAGCTAAAGATAGTCTATTGACTGCGTTATTTGTGTAATAATTTACATTAAATTTTTAAATCAATAATAATAATAATGACAAAATTTATTGGTGATGAGGTGGTAGGTTATGATGCATAGGTGGCCGATGCATCGTGTACATTGGGCCAGGGGGAGGCTGGCGGAACATGGCCGGGTGGTGTCCAGGCATCATGTACCCACCAGAGTGATGCATCTGAGGTGGCCCCATATGCTGGGGACCGTAACGAGGCATCATCCTCTGCTGCAACACTTGAGTCATCTGCATAGGAGGTGCCACTTGCATTGGGCGTGGGTGCATAGGGTGTCTAAACATTAACTGCTGCTGCTGCTGCTGTTGCTGTTGCTGCTCCAGCATCCTCCTCTCTCTGAAAGTACGCTGGAGATTACTCAAATACACCCTCTTCTCTTCGTTGGGGAGGGACATGAAATGATTGCGTTGTTCGGGTGTCATGTACTCTAGCTGTCTCTGCAAGAAATGAGGAGGTGGCCTCATCATTTGGGCTGCCGAGTGTTGCTGCATCATGCCATGAGGTATCTGTCTCTGCATTGGTTGCTGTTGAGTCAGCTGGTGTGGAGTATTAGAGACACCGACTTGTCCAGTGGTGTGGAAAGTAGGCGGGAGAGGGCCGGGCTGAGTCGTTAAAGATGGCTGCTGTTCTCGATTCATTTTATTTATTTGTAATAGGATCTCTGCCTTGTTATCTAATCCGCTCCCTTCTCCTGTTCCTCCTACACTCGCTCTAGTGCCGCCAGCAGTACTAGCAGCACCTGGTGGTATAGCATTATCTCCACTATCACTAGATACTCCTCCTCCTCCTCCTCCTCCTCCTATAGCTCCATTAGTACTATCATTACTGTCAGGTAGGAATACACTGTGTCTGCTAGTTGAAGGACCAGACCCTCCTAGTAGGTGCCCACTGTTACTCAAGAAGTGTTGGTGCGTGTGGTGCTGGATCTGTTTCTCTTGCTCGAGGTATTTCAGCGGTTTTCGTTTGATACGCGTGGCACCAAACCATGAGAGTTGGAAAGGACCAGAGTTTTTGATGCCTTCAATGATCTCCCACGGAGATATCTCTTTAACTTCTTGTACTCTTAAACCCTAAGGAAAAAGAGAGGGAGAAAGAGGAGTAAAAGTGTGTGTGTGTGTGTACTTTTACGACCACAAGAAATCCTACAGAATTCATAACACACATATATAGCATGATATCAATTATGCAGCTATGAAAATATTGCATAACATTGCGGTTAGTTATCACAGCAAGCCCCTTTGATTAGGGGGAAAACACATTTCAGATTGAAAGCCTCAAAGGAATGATCAATAACACAAAGAGGACTGCTGCTTCTTACCTGAACTTTCTCTGGAATTCTAAACTGTTGAGAGAAAGCAGAGGGTGGCTTTACAACTGTCACTTCATATAGTTTCTGAGGAAGAGGGAATAACTGCTGGATCTCCTGCTTGCAGGTTGATTTAGAAGAAGCCAGATCTGACTATGAAGGGAAAAGAGAGAAATGAAACAGAAAGAGAGGAGGGGAGAGAGGAAAAATTCTCCTAAATTTGATGCATAAAGTATTATCAATAAGTTACTAGGTCTAATGCATAATGTAACTTAACACAGTACATGTACATGTACATTTATGTACACGAAAACCATAAGTGGGGGCTACCTTCATTTTCTTAATGCACATAATATATGACTTCTTTCCTTCTTCTCCTCCACTGAACACACACATGTGAAAATCAGGACTAAGAGCTTGTAATAGGGCACTTAACATATCCAAACAATTAGTGAATAATTCACTAGAGAGAAAGAGAAAGAGCAAAAGAACTAAGTTAGTATTAGATGCGGACACTCCATGAACCTGTTATCTGGCTGCCTATCAACAGCTCCAGAGCATATCAGTGGAATCAGTAATGATACCCAATCCAGTACATTGGACTCACACACTGAACAGACTGAGGGCAACATTGAGCCAACCTATTAATGATAATGGATTAATTTAATTTTCCAAAAATGGCTCCAAAATCACCCCCGATTTTCATTACATTTTCTGATACATATTGATATCTTTATGCTGTGTAGAAAGTTTGAGTTGATTCCGACTTAAATTTTTTGAGTCATGAGCATTTTTTTTAAATGTCCAATTTTTGAAAAATACCCAAGGCTATAGCCCATGGTTTTTTTTTTCAAAAAATGGCTCCAACATCACTCCCAATTTTTAGTACATTTTCTGATACATATTAATGTCCTTAAGCTGTGTAGAAAGTTTGAGTTGATTCCGACTTCAATTTTTAGAGTTATAGCCATAAAGTACATGTATCATTGACTAATAGATGCACTTACCAAACCAAGCCTTAGTTTCAATGCAGTATAAAGCATTGACTTATTCTGTTCATCTGCTGGAAAGCTATCCTACATTAAAATGAACACAATATTTAAAGAAACAGTTGAGATACATGTGTACAGAATATGACATTATAGTGACTCAGTCCACCTTTTCAAAGGCAGTTAGAAAGGTAGTGAGCTGTTTCTGCAATGGACCCAGTAGCTCCTCATGGTTGCTGTGATTGGAATTCATGCATGCCAACACTAACTCAAGGAACGGCTGCTGCCATTGTAAACCAGTCTTGGGATTAGGAGTAGTAGGAGTACTATAGGGAAAACATATGATAATAGTGCACACGTAGCACATTAAGGATTAAAATACAAAATAGGAGACAAAATTTTCTAAAAATAAACAAAACAAGATTGCTGCATACATAGAGGCTCTTGTTGATCTCCGTCTTTCTTGCTGTCTATCAAGATTCCACCACTGTCCCTTACCAAGGACATTACCAGCACTCTTTAGTATCTTACCCAGTACACTCTTAGGGAGTTCGCTCACCAATGGAGTCACTAACCATATACTAGGACTGAGAGAGAGAGAGAGAGGGAGGGACAAGAAAGGAGGAAAGACATAGGATAACGTAAGAATTCAAGGAGATGGTTGTGTACACGCATTCAAAGCTACTAACCAATAGGCTCCGTCAACTTGTGAAGAGGAGTCTTCAGTCCATTCTTCAGTACAAGAGTCTTCAAATACTTGAATGACACTCTGAGATAAATGATCAATGCTGTGCTATTGAGTAGAGAGAGGGGGGGGGTGAGAGAGAGTAGGATAATACTTGGAGTATGAACTAACAAGGTGCAGTGATGAATTAATGTTCAAATTAAGATGAAGCAAAGCATTGTGGAGCGTCCACTGATCTAAATTCTAGAAAAGAAACTCGTTTAAATTTCATCTAGCGTGCAAGATATAAAAAAAAGATTAAAATACTTTTAAAATCCTGTCAACGGTTTGTTCAGGATGAGTCATGAAAGGAGGGAGGGAGCCACTGGATTCATTGATCCTCTTCACAGTGTCTTCTGGGCAATAAGGAATGAGTAAATGAAGCAAATACTGAGCCTATAAAGAAAGGAGAAGAGCACATTGCATTCTTAAAACTGCATTTAAGTCCAAATTTTCCAAGTGCACATACATGTATGCATGAACTTATTGAACTATGAAGCAGCTATTGTTGTTACCTGAGCTGGTGAGAGGCTGGCATCACCAAGTTTCTCAACATGGAGTAGCTGCTTTGAGTCCTGCTTGCTGCACTGCTCCCTAACCCAATCCTGCTCTGCTATCAACTCCATTGTCTCTCTTAGCTTAATCAAGGCCTATGAAGAAGAGAAGAGAGTACAAATTGAACAACACAACATTATACATTCAATACTCACAGCCTCGTTTCCTTGGCTCCCGGAAGGAAAAGATTCCACCAAAATGGACATCCCAGTCTTCCCTCCCCATGTGGTGCCTCTGGATGACCTCAGAGTGTCCTTGGAAAGCTTCAAAAGCTCCTTCAAAAGATTGAGGACCACATCAAAGCTTAGCTCTTTGCTTTTAGCGAGTAGATAATGAGAAACAAAGGGAGGGTAGACTATATTGACCCCATCGTCATTCACTTCTCCTCGTATGTACTTATCAACTAGTATATGGCGCAGTAAGAGACTTACAAACTGAAGAGAGAGGGTCCCTTGATTAGCTTGAGCTAATGAAAAAAAAAACATTATCTTATGAGCTCTCTCACTCTTTCTCTAATTCTCTTTTCTACACTCCTTCCCTTACATGATTGCTGTGGATGGAGTAGGTAGACTTTAAACATTGGTTTTATGATGTAAGTTATAATGTCGTGAATGGTAAAGCAGTTGAAGGCAAGGAGTAGACCAATAAATGTCACAAAATTCTTATGCATACCAGGAGTAGACAGAACCTATAATATAAGAAAAATACATCATTGATATTATTGCATCTAAATTGGAGTTGATTTTCATAAATGAATGACCATAAATTCAAAATAAAGTGGGCTCAAACTTACAACATACATGTAGCATAACAAATATCACTCAATTTATTACTATACATTATATACGTACATGTACATGTACATGTACTTACATTGGATTTTTGTGCCAGTTGAGAGTAACCAGTGGCACAGGCTTTATATATTGCATTAGGTATACAGAGTGCTCTCACTGCTCCTAGGAGCTCCTTGGGAAGCAGATCTATGAATATTGATAGTTCTGAACTAATGTGAGCCAGTGTTGTAAGAGTTAGTCTGATAGGGGAAATAAATAAAGAATGAGAAAGAAATAGGGAGAGAGAGAGAGAGAGAGAGAGAGAGAGAGAGAGAGAGAGAGAGAGAGAGAGGGAATCATCAAAAAAGATAAGTGTATGTACATGCATGTGTGTATGTGTGTGTCCATTACAGTGATGTCTGTCTTTGTAGAACAATGGCAAATATTTCACAGACAATGAAGAATGAGCTTTTGCTTGTCGAATAATTCACAACACTGCTAAGAGCCTGTTCACTTTAGAAAGAAAAAAATGTGAAAAAGTGGAAAAAAAAGATTTATACATGTACATGTACATAACTTGCATCATATGTAATGCACAATTGTACATGCTTTGAGATACTTACCTATCTCCTGGTCTGGCTCCAATAAAAACAGAATTATCCATGCAATTCCTAAAATAAATTAAAAAGAAGCTCAATCTCAATATACACAAATATATTATTATTATTTCTGCTGTTATCATTATTATCAGTTGAAAGAAAAACTTAATTGAAAGTCCTAAAATACATTTAATAACAAACGTTATTATTAAATTATAATTTAATATGATTTTAAACATAATTATTCTTACTTCAATAAATTGGGTAACATGCTACTTGGAGTATATGGTAGATCTTCAACACAAGGAACGCAATAATTATTGAAAAAATTAGGAAGAACCGGATACGTCCTCTACAATGAAAAGTAAAAACAAAGAGTCACAACTGCATTGAACTTATAGTCTGTACAGTACATACTGTATGTACACTGCATTTGGGGTAACTTTAAAAAATTCATATAAAATCCAATTTTGATTGGAATCAGCTCAAACTTGCTACACAGCATAAGGACATGTATATGTATTAGAAAAAATTATAAAAATAAAGAATTCTCTCCTAGTCATTTTTGGCAAAATTTGGCCAAAGACCCTGTACTATAGTACAGTGTAGGAGGGAACTGAGCCCTTAAATAAACATTTTTTTTTAAACAAAATAGATATAACACAGGGATAAATAGTAGGTTAAAAAAAGAGATAATAATAACGGAAATAAGTGAGAGAAAAATAATAAGATAAAATGAATAGGTACAGGGACTTTGGCCCTGTTTTTTAATAAATTTAAAAATTCATATAAAATCCAATTTTGATCGGAATCAGCTCAAACTTGCTACACAGCATAAGGACATGTATATGTATCAGAAAAAAGTGTAAAAATAAAAATTTCTCTCCTAGTCATTTTTGGCAAAATTTGGCCAAAGACCCTGTACTATAAAGTACAGGGACTTTGACCCGGTTTTTAAATAAATTTTAAAATTCATATAAAATCCAATTTTGATTGGAATCAGCTCAAACTTGCTACACAGCATAAGAACATGTATATGTATCAGAAAAAAATATAAAAACAAAGAATTCTCTCCTAGTCATTTTTGGTTGAATTTGGCCAAAGACCCTGTACAGGGAGTTTGGCCCGGTTTTTCAATAAATTTAAAAATTCATATAAAATCCAATTTTGATTGGAATCAGCTCAAAATTTCTACAGAACATACATGTACATGTAAAAAGATGTAAATGCAATAGGAAAAAGTGTAAGAAGCATTTAACTGAAATACCATGTACTATAGTACAGTATAAGTACAGTGTAGATGAGCCAAACTATTACTATTACAGAGCGCTGCTACTCCCATGTCTAACCTCAAGATAGTAGCACTGAGTTTGAAGGTGTTTCAAGAAAAGGAAAACTTTCTTTTGCACCGCTGAAAACTTTGTTTGCTTCAACAATCCTTCAATAAGACGATACAACCTATACAAATTGATAAATGATGAAGATTCAATTAATTAGTCACATTAATGAACTATCACTTAATTAACTAGCCACACTAATTAACTATTATTAATAATTAACTAACCTCTCATAGACAACGAGTGTATCGTGTAGGGATAACAATAAAATCGGATAATATAACCACAAAAGATCAACGATTACAAGTGAGAGTGACTGGGGTAGAGCCACGTACATGCTCTGTGACCTCTGTCCTTCTTTCTTTTCCTCTTCATACGTAAGTATCTCAACAATCAGTTGTATCAGTTGACTGTACGAGCCACAGATCCTCAGCATCTCTGTAACAAACACCAGCTGGGAACAAGACGGGAAATGATGTGAGACTCCTCCGCTAGTTTGTCCTAGTATGAACTGAGAGGCACTCACTCCAATGCAGTTCTGCTCAAAAGCAGGAAGAAGCTTAAACTCGTCTAGAAACTTGTTTACGTCGTCTGGTAAAACCGGAGAGGCTTTAGAGAAGAGTTCTTTAAGGAGGGTATCCGCTTCCTCTTGAAGTCTTTTAACTTCCTCCTCGACCCTGATACCCTGGTGACCGGTGCCACACAGGACAACGGAACGCTGGTTACGCACCTGGGAACTGGAGTCAAGTAAATGAGCCGGGAAATATGCAGCATATATGAGGAGCTTATTAGCCTTTGTGTTTAGTTTAGTTGATGGAGCAGGACCAACCGGAGTACGAGAGGTGGCAGTGGGAGGAGCCAATGACTCATCGAGTGACTGATCGGGAGAAGCTTGAAGGAAGTTGAGAGAGAAATTGAAATCGTCCGGTTTAATGGGAGAGGAAGGATGGGAACCAAAATCAACCAATTGTGGATCCTCATCAAGCATAGCCAACCTTTCCAACTTATCAGCTCTCATTTGCCTTAATGATGGATTCTCCTCCATCTAAAAGAGAGAGAGAGAGGGGGGGAGAGTTAAGGAATGCACTGTATAGCTGATATACTCTACCTTTATCGCCATCTCGTGTCCAAAGCTAGATGAGCCATAATGACTGAGGCCAGCCAGTAAGCTGTCCTGATGATCAAAGGATGGAGGCAGTGAAGGTGATATCGTCCTCTCCTCTTGTTTCACATCCAACATCATCGACCTCTTCTGCTGTCCTCCGTCAAACTTCTTGACACTGTTTCTGTCGTAATTAGGTAGAAGAGAGAGAGGAATGGCGAGGCTTAGTTCTCCCGGCTCAGAGAGGGCAGGAGAGGGGGGAGGGTTGTTACCTTCGCCTCGAAAGAACGGGAGGGACGGGATGATGGGTAAAGTGGTGTCCCCACGAGCAATGAGAGTGGAGAGGTAGAGCGTATAGGAGAAGACCTTTAGGTCAATCAGCTCAGAGAACAGTGTAATGAGGTGTTTAAATGGCTCGTTGTCTTTCAGAGGAAAGTATAAACTATCTGTAGAGAAAGAGTACATGCATAATTTATGTAATGATACATAATGTAGACATAAGGAAGAGTCAATTTGCACCTACATGTACATGTACATGTATGTAATGACAGACATAAAGACCGAGAAAGAGAGAGAGAGAGAGAGGAGAAAGATTATAATACACAAACCTGGTAATGGAGCATGTGTACTTAAAAACTTAAACAAGGTCTGTTGAAAAGGATATGACCCCATGTCACTGTTACCAGTGGCTGTTCCTTGAGGATTATCAGGAGTTTCCCAGTAATCATCTAACATGTTGAGGTCAGTTGTGACCAGCCCAGTTGCTATGTCTAGCTGTATCCTCTTTAAAAGGCGAGCAGCGACAAGAGGACGGTGATAACCGTGGCGATGAGGTGTGACTGCCCACTGGCAGAGCAACATGCAGAGAGCATCTTTGAACTGAAGAGAAAACTAAAAATAAAAAAATAAAATGAAACTCGTCACAATGAGCTATACATGTACATGTAAATGGATGCATATTTTGATACAAATAATATCATTGGTAGCTGCAGTTATTGCCATACACTGCTGAGTTTATCTTGTGTACTCCAATTTGTAAAGTTTTATGCAATTAATTATGAATCCTCACCTCATTAGGCTTTTGTATTTGAATTATTTTAACGTAAAGTGTGGAGAGAGTCGAGTGTGACTTGGTCGTAGTGAATGAATGCTTGTCCAATTCTTTTAATACTTTTAGTATCTGCTGTACAATTTGGCCTGGAAGGAACAACAAAATACATGTATGCCAAACATCAAATACAGTATGCCCCCATACATATGTACATGTATAGTGTGTCTCATATACTTATATTAGATGTCTGTAGATCTGCTATGGCCATACTAGACCAGCCGGTCTCAGCAGCACGAGTCCTTTGTCTTATCTCATTCTCAGCTACTACCAGTGCTGACTCAAACTAGAGAGAGGGGAAGGTGGTCAATACAAGTTGTATTGATCAGACTTCACTTACTTTCTTTCCTAGTTCAGACACTCGCTTAGGCAGTGGCATCTCAGAGAGTGGCATAGGCAGTCTATCCAGAGGAGTACTGACCTTTGACCCACCCCCAGAACTATCCCTCAACCCTTTACTCCCCACCCCTCCTCCTCCTCCACCTCCTCCCACCCCGCCAGTGAGACTAGCATTGATAAACGCAGTCGGACAATGTATCGCAATTATTTGAATGATGCAACTCAATTGAAGGAGAAGGGACGAGTGGTGTTTGCAGCTGCTGGACATCCCTCCGATTGTGGACTGGTTGGTGGTGCTAGCTGTTGGAGGATTTATTGCAGAGTCCTCTATCGTAACTGTGAGAGAGCCGGACTTGCTTCTCTTGCGACCAGCGACATGACGAACTGGAGGCTCATCTCCTTCTCTTTTCTCTTGTTTTATTTTGATTCCAGCGGAGGGCGTGGCTATGTTGAATACATCGTCATCTTCATTGGTTTCCATGGATTCAAGGGTGGAGTCTTTATTGGGCTTGGCAGTAGCAGCAGACGAGGAGAGGAACTTTTGATAAATCTCGTAAGAAGAAGAAAACTTCTGACAACAAAACTGAATGAGTGGACGAGCTAAGTACACGCATCTACTGATGTCATTGAGATACTACAAACAAAAACAACAACAACAACAATAATAACAACAACAATAACAACAATAATATACAACAAATGGTGGTGACAATAATGCGTGTGTTAGTACCTTTAGTGCTAACGGGAGATATAGTACTAGGGATTTCTCGTCAGGTTTTGAGGTCTCGATCCTCTCAATAAGCCAACGAAGGAACTCGTGACGCTCCAAAAGGTTCTCCTACAGAAAGGAAAGGAGAGAGAGCAAAGTTAAGTAAAGAATAGGGAGGATAATGAGAGAGAGAGAGGTTAGTACTTAGTAGTACCTGGTATAGCCATGATGATAGTTCACTGATATACTTCCATCTTGATAATTCCTGAACTGTCTCTTCAGTAAAACTCTATAATAATAATAATAATAATAATAATAATAATAATAATAATAATAACAATAATAATAATAATAATAATAATAATAATAATAATAAAATTTTCAATACTTGATTTACGTTTTGCTTATTGCTAGATATACTGTCATGGCGATGTGACGAGTCGTTTGATATCCTCCAAACTGTTTCTTGCATGAACTTTGTCAGTGCAACGGTCCATTCTATATTTAGAACAACAAGAGAGGCTAATTTTAGTAACAGGGTCATACATTATTAGTGACATGCAGGGCTGCCAATAGGGGGGGGGGCAGGTGGGGCATTTTGCCCCGGGCCCCCAATCAATAGGGGGCCCCCAAGCACCTGGTCAGTAGTAAAGTATGCATAGTTTTTCACAGAAAAAGATCAAAGAATCATGACAACTTTTTAAAGTTAACTCTTGCTGGGCCATTTTGTTAATCGCTGTTATTAATAAGGGGGGAGATTTGTATTAGTAGGGGCCCCATCAAAGTTTTTGCCCTGGGCCCCACATAGCCTATTGGTGGCCCTGGTGACATGGTGGATAGTGTTAAATCTGGCTAACCAAATGATGGATCAGTTGCTTGTTTCTTCTTTGCTGACAGTTTCATTTCAGCTCCTAATGAAGAATAGGCTGCTGTCATCTGCCAAAACAAAGAGGGAGGGGAAGAGAGAAAAATATATGCCATATACATAATTTTATTTTACTGTTATAAATATTTTACTTACTTTAATGTACCAGACTGCTCTTGAAACTGGAACGTCTTTCTCAAACAAGACATCAAATATGTCTTCTCTCTTATTAAATATTGGAACCTATTAAGAGAATACATTTAAAAACTAAAATGATACAAGTACTAATAATCTCCTCTACCTTTCTCTTGACCAGCTGTTCAAGAGTCTCATTTCCCGCCAGACCTTGAAACCATAGAGCAGCCTGCTCTTTTTTGCTCCTCCCAACTGGGACCTACAGGTACATAAATACGATAAAATAATAAAAAATTAATATCATTTTACCGGCCAGAATGTATCTCTGGAGAGATTCATTCTTTTCTTCTGACTGTCCTGTCCCCATGCCGTCCTCTTCTTTGTATCAACGATCTGATTCAGCCTTGATATGAACTGGACAAGAAAGAGGAGGGGCATAAGTGAGCCACACCCACCAAGTAAATATTGACAATCAAAATACATAAATTTACATGTATCATCATTATGTACATGTATGTTCAATTGTTCATGTACTGAAACTTACATCAGCAGATCTTAAGTGTTGAATGTCTTGACGAGAAGAACCATTCTACAAGAGGGAGTGAGAGAAGAATAAATGAGATAGGATTGAAGGAGGATGAGGGTAAAAAAGAAGATAAAAAGGTTCACATGCAAATAAAAGTAATACTACCTCATAGCTGTGAGCTGGTGCCATACGGAGGCCACTGTTCACTGTCTGAATGGTTAGCTCATCCTAGGGATTTATTATATTTCAATTTCAAAATAATAATTTGATAGTAGTGTCCCTTACTTCTCTTTGGCGTACTTCCTGAGGATATACATCAGGTATACCTAGTTTAGACCTCTTAAGAGGTCTGCATTCTTCCACATACATCTACCAGATGAATAAAAAGCTGTATATAAATAATCCCACCATTTTCACTTACCTTTATGATTTCAATATTATTTTTGATTTTACTTTGAAACGGCTGAACCTTTAATTAGAGTAGGCTTAGTCACTTTGGCCACACCCAAATTCAAAATGGGGAAAAGAGACAAGCGAGTGGTATGCATAAAATGTTATTTTTCCTTCATTTTGTTGTTGTTTTAGGCCTTTATGAATCCGATAGCTTTGGCAAGAGCAAAAGGCCCTGTCCAACAGTCTGGACCTTCCATTAAAGATTACCTGGGGCGGTCCCGTCCTACTTTGTAAGTTATGATCACGTGACAGTCACGTGATGCCATTATTAGGTCTGAGATTGAGGAGAAAATGACGTCTTTTAAAAAGAAAGGTTCAGATGCACTCGCGGCATGGGAGGATCAAATGAACGAGGTGTGATCTCGTTAGTAATTATTATTGTAATTCAATACAATTATGATGTTTTAAAACAATGGAAGGTTTAATGGTTTATATATATGCTATATTTTAATCATGCATCATATTATCTATGCATTATGGTATATATTATAGTCTTATAAAGATGATCTGAAGAAGCACAGAGAGAGAAAGTTAAAGAAGAGTGTCAAGAAGTCAAAGAAGAAAGAAGTGAGGCATATCAGAACACACACACATAGTCACACACAGATAGATACAATGACTTAAGTTACCATCTGGCCACATACATCATCCTACTACACTATTTATAGTAATACTTGATTATACTGATTATGGTGTGTACATATTGTTTAGCTTTGTGGTTTTATCCTTGTCCCGATGTCCTCTGACATTGCTTTTGCTTACACCTTTCCTTGTAAGGATATAAGTATTTTAGCTATGCTCCGTGTTTATACAAAGTATTAGGAGAGATTATTCAGCTGTAGTATGCTGTCACTGCTGTGTGCATATTATGGTACATGTACATATGTGTGATATTTTCATATGATGATTGACTTTTTTTTTTGATAGAAAAAGAAGAAATCCTCCAGGGATAGGAGTAGGAGTAGGGTAAGAGAATGCATTAGCAATAAGTATCATGATTAATCTTTTCAAGTCTCCCTCTCCATCTTCCTCTTCAAATAGGAGCCATAAAGTAAAGTCTAGCATTTCTTTCCTCATCTCTATTTTGATTCTTTAATTTCCTCCAATAGAAATCAAAGAGAAAGAGGAAACATATTGATGACAGCTCGACTTCAAGCGAAGAAGATGAAATGGTTGGCTGCTTTAAAATTGGGATTTGGATGTTATTGCTTTTTTATAACACCCCTGACTATAGAGTAGAAAATCTATATCACTTTGAAATTTATTTTTTACAATTTCATACATGCACTAGACTTGTCCCTGTGTTATTTGTACATTATACATACATGTTTGTCCTATGGCACATATTCCTGTCTCACTTCCTCATTATGAATTTATAGGATGGGGACAAGAAAGGCAAATTGAGCTCAGATTCACCACATCCTCCCACTGATGGTCTCTTACCATTACCAAAGGGTTTATTGCCTCTACCAGTTCCCCTTGGGATCACTCGTGAAGCCACTTTGTCCAAGTCAACAACTGTAATATCAGAACCACATTCCATTGATGACAAAAATGCATGATACACTCTTGTTTACTAGTCTAAAAATTCTTACTAATTGTCTCATTACATGACTGTAAAGTGATCTGTAACATAACAGGGCAATATTTTTTTAGATGGGCGTGGTTATCAATAGGCCACGCCCATCACAGCAACCCTCCTCCACCTTGTGAATTCCAAGGATTCCATAAAACCACACAACCATCTTCTCTCAAAAAAAAAAACAGAATCAAGACAATAAATTATTAATCATAGCTTGAATAATAACACATATTAATAATAATTAAGTTTCTTTTAAGTTTAAATGTACACTAGCACAAAAAATAGAAACCGCTACTTAAAAAAAAGAAAAAAAAGTTCCAAAAATTGAATGTAACATACTTGATATTGCTAATAAACATATACAAACTGCTAAATAGATGACAGTCTTTTCCCTTCCATTCACATACCAAGTGATTCTAGATATTCAGCAATGACAGCGACAGCTTTGTTAGTATTGCCTTGCTGTCCACCCTCAGGACAATGGCCTATGACGATAGCCGTTTTCGATGCTTGCATTGTAAGAGCTCCGTGCTCCTTCTTCTTGGCATACACTGTCTTACCATCCTCTTCACGTAAAAATTGGTACTTTGTTTCCTCAACTCTGACACCATTTGCCTGAAAAACTGAAAAGTCTTTACTCTTAAAAGCTCTAGCTATATTGGCAAATTCTGTTGGGCTACCCTAATAAAACACAATGACACACGCACTGGTAGCACATTATTTACTTTCAAGGCATTAGCATGGCCAGCAGTGGTCCAACCAGCCCCTCCGTCGAGCCCAATGATACAGCATTTGTCTACATGAGCAGCACCACTAGCGTCTTTACTATGACCGATCAAATTATCGAGATACGAGTCCCAAGACATTATCAAAATAGAGAGGAGAGAGGCTTTGCTGAGTAAATCTGGGGACTGTGAATGAGGCGAGCTCCTCTTAACCCTGTCCAATGGCAATGGAGGTCACAAGGTGAATGATCTGCGCATGCGCGCAACATAAAATATTTACCTCAAGCCCCGCCTACTAGACCGCAAATCACACCGTCTCTAATTAAACAAATCAAAAAATCACGTGCTTTCACGTGGTTAATTTTAACCCTTTGTGAATTAAAATGGCGGACATTCCAATGGAAGAAGGAACTGAGCAAATCGTTACTGGTGGAGGGAGTAGTGGTTCTGTGAGTATCTCCATCCACCCTCTAGTTGTAATGAATGTATCTGATCACTTTACGCGTGTTAAAGTTCAAAATGACACCAATATTAGAGGTTTGTGCATACATGTAAAAAAATATTGCTTATTATTTTTTTACTGTTCAGTATTTGGTGCACTCTTGGGCCGTCAGAAAGGACGCAGTGTTGAGATATGCAATTCGTACGAGTTAGTAGTTGATACCACCAAAGAGAATAAACTGGTACTTGATAGAGAATATTTCCTGTCGAAAGAAGAACAATGTAAGTGTATCATTTTTTGGCAAAGAATGGTGTATTTTTAAAGTTTGTACAAGTTCAATGTCACGTGGTCGCAACCAATTCACAGAAAACATTATTTTGTCTTTCTAAAATTACCTGGCTATACTATTATATTACCCAACAACCATTGTTTTGACTTTCACTCTCTCTCTCTCTCTCTCTCTCTCTCTCCCTTTTATTAGTTAAACAAGTATTTGCTGATATGGAGTTTGTGGGTTGGTACACAACTGGAGACACACCCTCAACTGATGACATTGATTTACATGAGCAGGTATGTATACTGTGAACATGATATTAGCATACTTGTTGTCGTTATTATTATCATTATTATTATTATTTTTATTATTTTTATTATTATAAATGAAAGTTAGAATTAGGACAAAGTTAGGGCAGAATGAAAAATGAAATAAAAATAATTAGGTTGATAGAGATATATAAAAATAATAATAATAATAATAATTTAATAAGGATAAAGTTAAATTATGGATTTAAGTCATTATAAGGTCCAAAGGGGCTCCGTCACAGGTATCAACAGATCTCCATTTTGTCCTGGAGCCATGGAGACAGAGTATAGAGGCTCGAATGATGGCGAATGTTAAGCGAGTCCTGATTATTATCATTATTATGATTATTATTATTATTATTATTATTATTATTATTATTATTATTATTATTATTATTATTATTATTATTATTATTATTATTAGATATGTCATGATAGAGAGAATAGTCTTCTTTTAAAGCTAAATGCATCAGCCAGAACTGATCAGCTCCCATTGACAATTTATGAGTCCCTTATTGAAATGGTAGAAGGAAAGACTAAACTGGTTTTTTCCGGTTTGCCATACACACTCGCAACTGAAGAGGCTGAGAGGATAGGAGTGGATCATATTGCTAGAGTCTCTGTTACTGGATCTGCCGAGACTTCAGCCGGTGGGTTCAGCTATTTTTATGGTAAGACTTATTTTTTAATGTTTTAGTTGCTGAGCAATTAAGTGGAATGTATGGAGCAGTCAAAATGTTATACACAAGAGTTAGACTAATCGTCGATTATCTTAGATCCGTTAGATCTGGTAAGAGATCAAAGAGAGAGAGAGAGGAAGAGAAACTAGAGTAGAGAGAGATGTGGAGATTAAATAGAGCACATTCTGCTAAGAAGACACACTAGAGAGTGAAGACTTTGTGTAAATTATGTCAAATTATGTTTATGCTAGTTCATGCAAATAATTTGAGTTCTTTGTCCTTCTTTCTGTCTCTCCCACACACTCAAAGAGAGAGTAAATGATTGGCATTTATTTAATAATGCATATCAGGTATCAGCAATTCTTATTACTGTTGTTGTTATTTGCAGGAGAACTAGCTCCTAATAATGCTATCCTGAGAGACATCTCTAGTCTATGCAATCAGCTACCAGTCCTTGATAATCAACTCTTTGAGAAGAGCTTTCAAGATGTAAGTGAACATGCTGCCAAATTTTAATCTTATCATTACTTATGTAGCAAACTAGTGAAGTACTGCTGGTGGCATATTTAGCTTCAATCACGAAAGGACTGGGTACAGCTAATGAGGTATGCTCATTAATATTTAAGTATAATCATATGCCACACCTCTTATTAATTAATTAATCATGGTCACACCCCTTTGTTATAGTTAATAATGTACTTCTTATATAGTTTATATCAAAAGTGAATGTGGTTCACAATAGACACGGGATGGCAAGAAGAAGCAAAGGGTTGCCATTCTAACTGAGTATTATAATCTTTCATTTTGTGTCTCAACTTCATTTTGATTTGTCTTGTTTCCTTGTTTTGTTTGAGTTGTAGCTTCCAATTATTATGAACATGAAGTGATACATGAATATGTGTAATTTTTAATGTGTCGTTTGTGATTGTTGGCTCGTTATCCATAGTGTTTTCATTGCGTCTGAACCTTTGAAACAAGCAACAGCCAGATGTGAAGGAAAGAGAAAGAAGGAAAGGAGAGAGAGAGAGAGAGAGAGAGAGAGAGAGAGAGAGAGAGAGAGAGAGAGAGAGAGAGAGAGAGAGAGAGAGAGGGAGGGAGGGAGGGAGGAGAGCCCAGCAGAGAGAAAGAGAAGAAAGGAGAGAGAATTAATTTGGTCAAGTATTAGATAGCTTAATTACATGTACTTACCTCTCCCTTACTTTGTGTCATCTGGCAGAGTTTGTGATAGTAAGTAAGTGATATATTCTTTAACCTCTTTGTCTGTTATACCTCTTGTTAAGTAAACACTACAAAATGGGGGCTAATGTGTACTTTTATGCTGCACGCCCATACCTCAGATTGCTGTACAGCTTTGAAGATAAGAGCCACTTCTTTACTTTGTCCACAGCACTCGTGCTTGCCTGTTTGTTGTCAATAAGGTCGGCCTATTAGAATAGCATAGGGAGGCACGTAGGAACCATCCATCAACGTTCATTTACTTTATTGATGAATATTGCCAGCTTTGAAGTCTCTACGTATTGTGTAACACACTCGAGCCATTCTTCAACTGACTTCACACTGAGTTTTGACACATCAAACACTAATATACACAACTGGGTTTGTATGCGTGTGTATATACATGTAAACAAGTTGTTTTACTCATTATTATTTATTTATAATAATAAAGGCAGTATTAGTAGTAGTAGTGCAACTGCGGGTTGTTTTTATAAGACTCCTTCCCATGTTTATTTCCCCATCTCATATGTTTTGCCTCCTGTTGGCAAAGTTTACTGTTAATCTTAGGCGTACAATCACTTTCATTCTGTATGCACTCAATAGACCTCTGGCCCTTATCAACAACAGCTGCATTGTTATTATGCCGTAATGCTAGACCAACCAGCCTTACTAACCTCACTCTGTGGAAGTAAATGTTTATATATGTCTCTGTACTCAGGGCTTCCAGCCAAATCCCAAAATGTTACTTCCACTATAAAACAAATGATCATAATCTTAATCAATGGATTTTGGTTTATATTATTTGGTTTTATCTAATACATGTACCTTCTGTATCTCCTATAGTGCAGTGTTTATGGCCTAAATGGATATAGTTAAGGATGTTTTTGTTATTTCTGTAGCAATCAGAGTAGGTATATGTGTACTTACCATAATCTGCTCCAACTGTCGGATGACTTTGAGCACTAAACTTTAGATAGATTGTATGTTTTTATTTTGGTAATATTTATTTATTTATACTTTTCCTTCACAAAATTGTTTGATAAGTGTTGTCTTTCCCGAGCCTGCCTCCCCTACAAAAGTAACCTATCACCATGACGCACATAATAATGATATTAATATGTAATACACGAGGTAAAGTAGCTACCTTTCTCCATAGCAGCTCTCCTCTTGTTGAATGGTTGGCCATTTTATCAATGGATGGGTGTATAAGCAGCAGGCAGCTCAAGGCTTGCATATGTTGTAATCAATGAATCACATTAAAACCAACATTGAAAATATTGATAATGATAATGAAATTAAATTAAAGCTAAGTCATCTCAGCAAACTAAAAATAATGATAATGATAATAATAGGAGCTAATTACAAACAAGAACATTTCAGTTTTTGTTCCTATACTCCAACGGAGACCAAGTATTCCACAATATCATTGACAGCTTTGTTTGCTGTCCCTTGTTGCTTTCCTTCAGGGCAATGAGCTATAATGACTGCTGTCTTTGAAGCTTGCAGGGTAACTGCTCCATGCTCTTTTTTCTTGGCAAATACTGTGTTGTCCATTTCCCGTAGGAACTGGTACTTCAAACCACCTACTCTTACCCCATTCATTGTGAAAGTGTCATACTTTTTGCTATTGAAGCATTGAGCTATCGTTTTTGCTTCGGGCTGTGTAATCTGAAATAGGAAAACATTTGTCCTATATTATTTTTGACTGGTACTATAATATACCTGAATAGCATTAGCGTGTGTAGCAGTTATCCAAAGGCTGCCTCCATCATTCATGCCTATTATGCATGCTTTGTCTATATGAGTGTTGCCAGCTCCATCTTTACTGCGTGCAATTAAGTTGTCTAGATACGGATCCCATGCAGACATTGCTCCTTGCCTAACTTTTCCACTTCTTTCTCAACAATGACAGCTCTGCGACACTCCGGTTCTTTCGCTGTTTTTAATACGAGAAGGTCACTACTGCGCATGCGCAGTAAAAGGACAATTTAGTAGGTGTGGTAGCAGTTACCACGTGGTTTCTGTATACTTCCGTATATATAATTTACTGCCTTTTTGGCATTTTTTGTGATTTTTTAATTTTTTGCAAAAAAAACCTTAAAAAGTGGGGAAAACATGAGCAGACATGGTGGCAAAAGATTAAGTGTCTTTGATAGACTTGGGCCTGGAAATGATGACGAAATTACACCTCCTGTAAGTTCCACAGTGAAAATTGTATTAAATTCATTTACACTAGCATTCCAGCAGCAGCTCGCGTCACAGTAGACACTACTCTAGCTCAGAAAAGCATGAAAGATCTTCCTCTCATTTACCACCTCTCTCAACTGAGGAGAGGTCTAGGGATAAGAGAACAAGGTGAGTGTGTCAACCCTTGGTTCCAATTAAAGCCCACTCCTTATAGTGACCCACCTCCTCGTAAGCACAGGCATCCTGATGATGAAGACTCAACAAAGCGAGAGAAAGCAACACCAACTTTACGCAAGGATATAAAATTGTAAGATGATTGTATTGAGGACAGGGTTTCCTGCACATAGTGTTCAAGCAGGTTTTTTGTCAGTGGGTGCTTGAAAATTGACAAAATTACATATGAGAGAATTCTTCATTTTTATATTTTATTTTGATATGTATACATGTTTTTATGTTGTGTAGCAAGTTTGAACTGATTCCAATCAAATTTGGGTTTTTTACAAATTTTTAAAGTTACTCAAAAATTGGGCCAAAGTCCCTGTACTATAGTACAGGGTTTTTGGCCAAATTTTGCCAAAAATGACTAGGAGAGAATTTTTCATTTTTGTATTTTTTTCTGATACACATACATGTTCTTATGTTGTGTAGCAAGTTTGAACTGATTCTGATCAAATTTGGATTTTATATGAATTTTTAAAGTTGCTTGCCAGCTCGTGTAGTTAGCTCACTTAGCATGCTTTGTGGGAAACCCTGATTGGATGATGCATTCATTAATTTTTATTTATGTGTAGGAGTAAGCCTTCAAGAGGCAGTGGAAGAGATCATGAGCTAGCTGATGAACTAACTCATTCAAAGAGAAAGCGAGAAGCTACAAGTGACAATGAAACCCATCACAGGGAACCCAAACGACAGAAAATATCTGACTCTTCGTTGGAGAGACATCACCAGCTGCACAAGTCAGAAAAGAAAGAAGCCGAGGGTCAGTCCAGGTCAAAGGAGTCCAGTGCTGGTAGTAGCAAGAAGCGTTTAACTACGTCAGAGTCACAGAATGACCCTGACCCAGAGCTTGATTGGGATCTGCTCTCTAAGTTCCCAAATTACAAAGCGTCATCATTGAAAATGAATTCTTTAGAGAGACATAAAGCTGGATCGGTGTTATCTTTCATCGGGGTTTCGCCATCTCTAGCAGGGCCTGTCCTAGCTGATCAGGCTGTTAGAACAGTTACTGAGCACCTAAAGAAAGAACATGGTGACTCAATTCAAGCAGAAACACTTAGTGACCCTTTTGGAGGTCACCAGACAGCTGCTTTAGGTGCGGCTAATTTAAGAAGAACTTTAAAAAGCTCTCAGTCATTTGATATTGGCTATTGTCGTAGAGCTTTAACTGCACGTGCTGATTTTATGCTCAGGAAGAGATTTCTTGGTAACAAGTATAGCAACAAAGTAAGTGGTTCGTGAACAAATAGGAAAGAAATAATTTTATTTTGTGTTTTAGAATGATGAATTCAGAGCTGGATTTTCACATTACTATTCTGCAAGTCTAAGATTGTATCAACAAAGTTGAGACTAACTATTTTTTGGTTAATTAATTACAGTTTATTATAAATAAAATGGCTACCAGTGGTACTCCTGGAAAGAGAAAGAGAGATATGCGTTCTCTCAATACTAGCAATGCTTCACGTGGTGTATGGCTCGTAAAAGTGCCTAACTATGTGTCTGAGAGGTGGAAGAAAGCGAAAAAGGACCAGGAACTTGGCAGAATGAGAATCACAAGGTAAAATTATTTCGAGACTGCCTTGTATATAGTAATGCATGTAAAATAGGAATCCAAATAATTCTACAACAGTTCAGTTTTTCTTGGCACCAGAACTCCTTGAAGTAAAAATGGAAGATGGTACGGTCACACAATTACCTAAAGACCATCGTGTAAATCTGCAAGAAACAAAACACCAGTCGTTATCTGTATTTACCGAAAGCCAATCAGGCGGTAAGAGTGAGAAAGAGGGAATCTTTATTAATAATCGAATACTTCATTAGGTGATCTTGTGATAGAAGGCAAGATAAGTCAAAGAGCTGAAATACAACCAGTCGATAGTTCTATATACATGTCACTGAAAAAGTATGTACATGTTATGAGTTTACCACACCCGGTCCTATTACTCCTCATTCAGGCATCAAATTCAACAAGCAGAAAAAACGAAATTCACAGCAAGCCATCTTAATGAGTTACCCAGTCACTCGTATAAGCCTGTAGCTTATCACCCAGAACACGTGAGAAAAGGAAATGTTTCTCATTATGTTTCTCTCACTGACAGGAAGCAATTGAGAGGAAGAAGAAAGAGCCTAAGAAAGCCAGAGATGATAAAAATGTTGTCTTTGATTTGTTATTCTCTGCTTTTCAGCGTCACCAATACTACACATTTAAGGATCTAGTGGACATTACTCAACAACCAGCTGTGAGTCGCTTTTAAAATTGGGTCTAATTTTTTGTTGACACTCTTATGCTATGCTAAAAGTTTGGTGTTTGGTACTAAAATTTCTAGCTTGCATTAGCAAAATTCAATAGAAATGGGCTGGACGGTGACTGTTTTTGAAGAAAGAGCATTAATGTACTTTTATTATTAAATTTTGTAGACATACTTAAAGGAAATATTAAAGGAAGTCTGTATATACAACACTAAGTCGCCACACAAATACATGTGGGAATTGAAGCCGGAGTACAGCTTGTCACAACAATCAACTTCAAAATCATAAAAATAGCATTTTTTAAAATAATTTGAATCTTAAATGATTATTCGTTGTACTGCCACATGTGTAGCCCTCCATCACTGCCTGCTGATATCAATAACCTTGGAATGCTTTGATGCCAGATGTGTCCGTGAACTTTGACTGATTCTGCCCCTTCCTTCTCATGTCCATCATGTGTGAAGATAGCTTTTGGCGGCACTAATAATATTTTATTATTATATAGACTGTGTGTATACTTAAAATCTTACTCGATGTTGTGTCATAGATTATAATGCCAGGATGGAGGCCTGCCAAATAATAAAAGGAAATTATAATTATTAAATTGTTAACCTGAGTAACCTAAGAGTCTGTCATTATATGGCGATATCTACAGAGAATAGATCTATGTTGTTGATACACTCTTACTTACTGTTAGAGTAAGGTATTGTGATGAATGAAATGTGGTTGGCATAGTGCAACAATAGAATGGTTTTTCATATGAGCGGCTGTCATATAATCGCAGGGAGCCAGCATCAGACAGAGTACCAATGATATTGGAAGTACAAGATAAGGCATAGTCATCATGAGTCTCGGCATCCATTGAACATCGAGTAGGTGTCGCTGAAAATGGTTCCCTAGTATCAACAACTAAGATTTCTCCATAGTTTCCCGAACATAAGACTATTTGATGTGGGCTGCCAAAGTAAAGTGCATCGTGTAGTTTTGTTTTATCCAGTACAGTCTCCCAACTAACAGAGTGAGAAACTACGTCATAAATTTGTACGTGACCATCATCAGGTGGTGAATTTGATCCTAATAGCAGGTGCTGGTCATTGCTCTCGCTCTTCCAGTAATCAATATGAGTTATGCATTGGCTCCTATTTATGTTGACATGTAATTTCAAAGTTTACAAAAATAAACTGTTGTTATTAGTTACCTTGCAGTTTCACATTCTTTATGATGAGGTAGTGGTGGAACGATACTAGAAGCAATTTCAACCAATAGATCTATAATAAAAATTATAGTATACCCATTACCCACTGTAAACTAAGAATACCTGGGCTTCTTTCATCTTCTCTCCACCAGTGTAGTGAACGCTTATCAGCATTGCAGAGCACAGCTTGCCTATTAAGATCATTCATGCATTTTGTGAGGTTGCAGAGTACTATCTATATTTTACTGGTTAGACATTTCTTGGATGCAATTTATTGAAAATGGGATAACAGCTCCAGCAGATATTTTAAAATCTCTTCCACCAGTTATTTCCTAAGACAAAAAAACAAGCCTAGCCCTAGCTTGCAAGGTTTTACGATAATCATTGTACTTTATTTGTGATTTTGGTCGGAAGTGTTAGAAGCGATAGCTCTCTTTTGTTTGCAAGTGTTTGACCATAAACCCACACTCCTGGCATTAAAAAATATGCATGCAAAAAAATTATTTTAATCTACCTTTATCTGATGCTAAGTACATTAAATGAACTGGAGTACTGAGGTCATACATAAAGAGTTGTTCATATCTATTGATTGTGTGATAAAATCAAAACGATAAAGCCAGGACAACCTTTCCAAACTTGATATCAGCCAATCATCATCGTCGTCCATGTTTAGGGGAGTG
Organism: Amphimedon queenslandica; assembly: GCF_000090795.2. Lineage (NCBI taxonomy): Eukaryota > Metazoa > Porifera > Demospongiae > Haplosclerida > Niphatidae > Amphimedon > Amphimedon queenslandica. Next base: position 140,660 of record NW_003546256.1, on the reverse strand, counting down.
TTTCAAGTGTACGGAACTGACTCAAAATAAACGGAGTTATCCGGTACATACAAAGCAACGCCCAACCTCAGCAGGTAAGTTTCTCTCTCCCTCCCTCTCTTCATTCCTCTCTCTCTTTCATCCTTCTCTGTCAAGATATGCCTTTGTTTGCGAAAGTAAAAAACCCACTGGAGCTCGTCAAAAGCCTGAGGGACTACCTACTAGTCCTAGAGCAGCATGGATCCGGTTCAAAGAAAGCAGAAAAGGTATGTGTCTGTGAATATAACTTAATGTATTTATATCCAGTATGTATATAGGCTGTGGAAGAGTCATCAAAGATTCTCCAGCAAATAAAGAGCATTCTGTATGGGTCTGGAGGTGAGGAAATATACTGTGTACATACGATAGATCTGATTTTATACCACATACAATGTACATGTACGCAGTAGTTTTCGTCATGTGTTAATTTTCATAATTTTTTGAGTGCTCACCTTAATCACAAACCATCTCCAATGCCATTCTATTATATTAAATTTTGGCATATTTGTTATTTTTTAACCCTCACACCTACTCATTGCTCACCAGATCATGAACCACAGACTGAACTCGCTGCTCAACTTGCTCAAGAATTTTATAACTTTGACATGCCGTTTCATATTATTAAAAACCTCGCGAACCTTGACTTTGAGGTAAAGAAGATACATATCGCTCTTCTTTCGTGTACATTATTGCTTTCTTCCCCTTTCAGGCGAAAAAGGACGTAGCTCAGATATTTAATAACATATTAAGACGACAGATAGGTGTAAGATCACCAACTGTCGAGTACATATGTACAAAGAGCGATATATTGTTCATGCTGGTCAGAGGGTAAGCCACTGCACTATATTATACATGTATCATGACAAGGATTGTATGTGTAATGTAATGAATGATTATTTGTGGTACTTGAAGGATTTTTAATGTGATATCATTATGTTGATCACTGTTATTGCATCCTTTTTGGACTGGCCCAAAATGACACCATATTTCTTGTCTGGCTAGGCTGCCAGAGGGGAAATTAGGATTGTATATTCTTGACATTGAAATAATAACTTATTTTGTGGTAGATATGATAATCCTGACATTGCCCTCAACTGTGGAGTCATGTTAAGGGAATGCATCAAACACGAGCTGTTGGCTAAGATAGTCCTCGAATCGGAGTCTTTTTATTCTTTTTATACGTACGTGGAACTCTCAACCTTTGACATTGCTTCTGATGCTTTCTCAACCTTTAAGGTACAGCATACAGTGTACTTGATATTATTATGTGATGTCACCCACACACCCTCTCCCTTGATGATGTAAATTATGTCATTATGTGTAGCAGTATGTAGCTATGGTATCTCTCTCTCTCTTTCTCTCTCTCTCTCTCTCTCTTGTTTGTCATTAGGAATTGCTGACAAGACACAAAGTCCTCTGTGCTCAATTTTTGGAAGGCTCGTATGATAAAGTATTCACTTCATTCTCTCATTGCGTACACACGTATTATTATTATTATTTTTAGGTTTTCGACAAGTATCATGTTTTACTTAATTCTGAAAACTATGTGACAAGAAGACAGTCACTGAAAGTAACTAATAATGTGTAGCCAACTAGCCATGACCTTGACTCTCCTTCTTCCAGTTATTAGGAGAGCTATTGCTGGATAGACACAATTACACTGTGATGACCCGTTACATTAGTAATCCAGAGAATCTCAAGATGATAATGAACATGTTGAGAGACAAGAGCAGAAACATACAATTTGAGGCTTTTCATGTTTTCAAGGTAATGAAGTTATGCTGTTGCTTTATTAAGTTCCCTTTGTTCATGCGGGCTTCTTCTGTCTGCTTCATTTTAATTTTGTTCCTCTTTCTCCCTCCCTGATGTGCACAGGTTTTTGTGGCTAATCCAAACAAGGCCAAACCAATACAGGATATCTTACTCAAAAATCAAGAAAGACTTGTTGATTTTCTTATGAAATTCCACAATGACAGAACGGGTAAGTAGTGGTGTTGTGGGCGTGGTTCTGATTTGACTCTACCCACTTTTGATTTTTTAGAGGATGAGCAATTTAATGACGAGAAACAGTTTCTAATTAAACAAATAAAAGAAATGTCGGAAGGAGATGGAGGCAAAGTGGGAGGGGCAGTGGGAGGAGCTACATCATAAAGTTGTTATTTATATGCAGACAATAAAGGAAACGCTTTTAATGAACAATCCATTAACTATTGTATAATTAATCATTATTATTATTATTATTATTATTATTATGTTTATTCTTTTGAAAATGTTGATTGTAATAATAAGGAGAAAAGAGAATGAGAGAGAAAAGTAATTGTAAAGTACTTTATAAACTCATAGAGCAAGTGCAATAATAATAATAATAATAATAATAATAACAATAATATCTGTTAGTGAATATTTTTACTAATAAATTTTAACACCAACATTTATTTTCGTCTTGCTGCTCTCCAGATCCATTCTCTGGTAACCGAACCTCGACTACTGTAATAAATGTCAAGACAATAACACTAGCTACAATAAACTCATTCTTTTCTCTCTACCCCCCCCCCTCTCTCTTTCTCTCTTCTCTTCTGTTGCAAGGATACTGTCGTCTTTATTCTGTTTCTCTTGATTATTTTCCATTCCAGGGAGAGCAGCTGCAACTCTTCGAAACAACTACAACCACACAATATAAGTAAAGATTACTGACTATGCCTGCTTTTGATAAAGTCTTAGGTGTAAAGTGTATCTGGTATTGATAAATTTAGAAAAACTATCGGCAAGTATTGTTCATACTGACTTGCAAACCATTCCATGCATATTTAAATGTGCATGTACATAGTTCATTTTTCTGTTTAGAATGTGGTAACAGGAGCTAATGCATTCCACTATTACTTGGACTATTGATGAAGGACGGAAGACAACTAGCCACACATGTACTCACCTGCTTGACATTGTAGCCAGCTTTTGCTGATGTTTCTATGAACATTACTCCTAGCTCTTGAGCTTTCCTTTCTCCCTCGTCCATTGATACCTGACGCTTGTCCTGTAGGTCGGTTTTATTACCAACAAGCATGATGATGACATCAGTCCCCCTCTCTGCCCTCACGTCCTCTATCCACTTGTTAACTTGTTGGAACGAGTTTGAATCTGGAGGAACAAAAAAATAATACATGTAGTATATCGGGTGATTTTTTACTTAAAAAAACTTTTGCAAGTTGACTATGTAAATGTTTTAGTTTGCATGTACTCGTCAAATATATTTTATAATAAAAATTGGCAAGTAAGTTACATTGATTAAGTGTTAAAAGAATTGAAGACGGTACAAGACCTGTGTTATGAACTAACTTGTGATATCATACACAACGACAGCAACAGTTGAGTCTCTGATATAAGACGGTATCAAACTACGAAACCTTTCCTGTCCAGCTGTATCCCATAATTGAAGACGAACCTACAAGGGAGGAGTAAGGGGAGTGGCCAATATTCCCCCTCTTTTTAAAATTAATTTTATTATTATTTTGCATAACTTTCCCCCCCCCAGCCCTCTTGCCCCCTCTCTCTGTCTCACCGTTCTATCTTCAAGGTACATAGTCTTAGATAGGAAATCAATACCAATGGTTGCCTAGTTAAGAAAACAGAGGTGAGAGGTTTTGAATGAAAGCTTATGGTAAATTACTTGATATGTGTTATCAAAACTATCATACATGAACCTCGTTATCAATGAAGTTTTGCCAACTACAATAAATAAAAAATAGATTTAAAAAATTGAAAATAATTATAATTATTTTCACTTACCACTTTGTTCTCCTAGAAAGACAAGTTTGAACTTTCTCAAAGGATTACTAAAATCTGCTGAGGCTGACATGACTAAATATATTCTACGTCTTTTACTCTAGAAAACAATGGCCTCCTTTTGAGAGTTGAGGCTTAGATTTGAGAAAAAGGGTTGTATTATACCGCCTCCCAATACAACCGGAATTAATTAATAAAGCAAAACCGGAAGTAATAAAATTTGACCGGAAGTGAAACGAAACCGGAAGTAGTAAAATTTAATTAAACAGGAAGTAAAACGAAACCGGATGTAATAAAACTTCAACCGGAAGTGAATAAAAATCAATTTTAGGCTTGCTTTTACTTTAATTTGCACATCTTTATAGCTCATCTAATTACCAAAGTAATAATAATAGCTAATAGCCAATTGTAAAAAATAACAATAACACACAAACAAAATAAAAGCATTTATAAAAAGTAGCAAAAAATAGATTAAAATCCTAATAATAAAAATATAAAATATAATAATAATAATAATAATAATAATAATAATTTCAAGTGATGTCTTTGTTCTCTATTATAAAAAGTTTCCCTTTTAGCGTTTACTGCCAGCTCCTCCCACAGCTTCTGGATTCTTCTTATTAATGTTAGCAAGCACAAGAGATATGTATGAAGTCAACAGATCATCCATTTTGTAACCCTAAGAATCACATAGGATAATAATTACCGTAGATCAGGAAATTAGTGTGGTAGGAAATTTTTGCGGTTTAAAATTGTGCTGTGACTTAATTTTTACTAAATAAGACTGTGCCATGTATTATTGAATGTGGCATGTAATTATATGGGTAATCTAATTTTTGCGAAATTCTAATCCAACAAAATTTAAATCACAGTAAAAATTTCCAGATAGATGGTATAAAAAGCACATCAGTGTACTGCATGTACTGAATCAACATAGGCAGACTTGATCACATGTGTTGCATGCATTGATCACATGTGTTGCATGCATTGATCACATGTGTTGCATGCATTGATCACATGTGTTGCATGCATTGATCACATGCATTGCATGCATTGATCACGTGTTGCATGCATTGATCACATGCATTGCCCTACATTAATACATTTGCTGATTCTTACCAGAGATGTTTCACAGAGGAGTCTGCTGCCTTTGATTAGGTTCCCTATAGTCATGTGGAAATAGTTGGACCCACAACTCCAGTTAGAGATCATGGTGAAAGGATGAATAGCCAGTATATCCTTTGATAATAAAATTAAATTATTTATTGATTAATAATTAAATTATTTATTGATTAATAATAATAATTACTTTATTTGCTGGATCTATCAACATGACGCCATTTTTATTAAGACCAATGAGTAAGATTTCAGGCAGACGAGGCTCTGTTGTTTGCTATGATGGAGTATGAAAATATTTTGGGAAGTTTTTCTTTAGCATTGCTTACCCTGACTTCAAAGAATGCTGATCCAAAAGTGTCCCACCTGCTCACGTACTTGAGGAAACTTATCTTTGCTTCTTCTGAAGACTTAGCATGATGACGACTGAAATTAGCAACAATTGCCTAAGAGAGAGAGAGAGAGAGAGGAAAAGAAGGAGAATAAGTGACAGTGCTGTGTTATCATTTTAATTACCCTTTTCCAGTCCTCTGGATGGAACTCCCTCAGCATGTCATGGGGTATCAGCTCACGCAATATTTGACTGTAAAATAAGATGATTAAATTCAAAACATGACATGCATATATCTTACGGTATTTCTCCAAAGTGGGATCTAGTGTCTCCAAACTTAACGCGATAAATATAAGAACCAAGAAGAGCTGCATCATCACGAGTACACTTGTGATAACCTCTTAAATACTTGGGGAGCTCCTAAAGCAATGAATGAACATAATAAAGTATCTTGGTACTATAATTTCTTTATTAACGCTCTAGTATCTCTGCTTTTGATATAATTTAATACCTGGTGATAGTGAAATATCACATCCGACTTTCTGTCTTTGCCAATGGTTATGTTTACCCACAGTTTCTTCATAAAGAAAACTTTGTAACTGGGATTAGAATTAGCTGAGGGAAAAGATTAACAAAACAAACAATCTAAATGTTCTGTATGCCAACCATGAATGCTTACCACCATCTTTGCCTCTAGCTCTCTTCAACCATTCGGTCAGATGACGCACAAAATCAAAAAAGAAGTCAGCCTCAGGTACGCTGATAACCTTGTCCCCAATCTTTACGAATAAACTGAAACCTTCCTTGAACTTTAGACCAAGTCTCTCCGCTATTGTTGCACAGAAATCCCGTGACCTTGTGCTTGAATCAACTTCAAAAGCCTAAGGAACATGCAAAATGTTAGACCATGTACAGTATATCATCAAAAATTGTAAAAGGGAATTCTCCATTCTTAAATTTTTTTTCTGATGCATATACACGTTCTTATGTTGTGTATAAAGTTTGAGCTGATTCCGATCGAAATTGGATTTTTTATGAATTTTTAAAGTTACTCGAAAATTTGGCAGTATTTCAAAGGTCAGTTGTGTGTCTGTGTATCTACCTGGCTTGAGTCATCAGGGAAGAACACTTTATGAAATATTTGTGTTGTCTTGTTTTGAATTGCATCAACTTCAACCAAATGAGGTGGATATCGTCTAGCACCAGAACTATAAAAATAATAATAATAATAATGGTAATAATAATAATAATATCATTGCAATAAAAAAAGATGCTTTTGGAGCCAATTTTTTGAAAAAAGAATAGACTATTTATATTTATGTAAAACACTAACTGAGCTGATTTGTATAATCGTTGTTGAATATCAGCGGCAATTGGCCATCGCTTGATACGTGATCTCAGGAACTGGTTGATCTCTTTGTGAAGAATTTGACTGCATGGAAACAGACCACTGGCCAGCCAGAGGAGCTCCCAACCTCTCTCTTCACTAGCTCTATAATAATAAAGATGATGATGATCAAGACTTTTGATAAAATGAATAAATCCAGTACCTTAATTTGTTGAAGGTCAATTGTTTTATAAGTTGACAGTAAACTTCATCTCTCAGTACCTCCTGATAAAATGTGCATGGAACATGTAAATGCATATAAATGTAGTATTTTCTCTTACCTGAGAAAGAACATGTTCAAAAACTTGGTCAGTCAATTCTGTGCTAAGCCTTTGTTTCTTGGAAGGATAATCTCCCATATACTTTAAGATAGGTGAGGACATGTTAAGGATAATACTATTACCAGCAATATTTTACCCCAAAAGAATGTACATTTCCATCATCATCATTCATTAATTTATTATTATTATTATTACTACTACTACTATTATCATTATTATTATTATGCATGGTAGGATATCAAGGAATGAAGCACAAGCCTTTTGATGAAGTTCCTCAGGTTGCTTATCAAACCTCTTGAGCAATGCTTTCTTGATTGGTTCCTTCACGTGGGCCCATATCTCTGTCTCTGCTGACTTCTTTCTCAGAGTACCTCGAATGGAGCCGGAAAGAGTTTTAGACTTTGGCACTCTAAAGTACTCATACGAGTATTTCTCTAGAGTGTAAGGCACTCCAGTGTCCTGTTCGTCATCTTCAAGAGCTGATTGTGTGGTTGCTATAATACGCTCCATGTCTTTCTGAGACTGGCCAACAAATAAAGCCTAAGAAAGTATAAACATTAATCTATGACTTCTCTCTTCCTTCCTTCCTAATCTCTTTTCCTTATTATATTATACCGTATTTCCATTGCTCTCTCTCTCTCTCTCTCTCTCTCTCTCTCTCTCTCTCTCTCTCTCTCTCTCTCTCTCTCTCTCTCTCTCTCTCTCTCTCTCTCTCTCTCTTTCCCCATTGCTTACTAGTACTTCAGGGACAGGTTTTGTTATGGTGGGTAGTATGTACACACACTCTGCAGGGAAGTGTCCTTTCTGTCCTGTCCTCTCACAGGTTCCAGAGCACCAGCCAGACTGCATCACGTTCTCACCATAAGTGTCATCTTCAAGAATGATGAGATCTCCTTTCCTGAAGCTCAAAAACTCACTACCTTCACCTACAGGAAAATTAAAGCAATACAAATGCAATGTACACGTAGGTCATTAAGTTTCACATATCAAATGCAATAAATATACATGTAAGTACACTCCTAGGTATGATGCTGGCTAGTATGTTGGTTGCTTGTTTCCTTATTACCTGGGCTCTGATAGTCCATGGTTGGTATGACGTATGAAGATCTCTTGCGTAATCCTTCCAAGAAATAATTAACCAACTGACATATCTCCTCTCCATTAGCTGAAGTGAAAGTGTACTCTTCACCTTTAACTGTTACTATAGTGAAACTCTGACCGCTAGCAGTCCTACAGTGTTAATAATAATAGCAATACTAGTAGCACAAGGTCTCTTCTTTTTAAAACCCTTACCTGCTTGATGTCACGTTGGTTATTTCAGGAAATGATGTCTCCAATAGAACATGTTCCTGATCATCCACAAAATAAACTCCAGTCCAATTAACAGCAATAATGACATCATTTTGAGGCAGTGTGGGTCCGGAGAAGCGATATGCTTCAAAGAATTTCGAGAAGAGGAGCGGCCATCTGTACTTGGCAAACATGATGAGACCTTCCTTTACCCTGTTGCGATCGATCCTGTTCTGAACATATGGAGCCTGTGAAGAGAGAGAGAGAGGAGAAAAAAGGAGAAAGAAAATGAGACACAGGAAAAGAAGAAAGAGAATGACAAAACAGCTTAAGTCAAACGAATGTCTACAGCACTTTACACTGTACATGTACAGTAATTTATATGAGTGTGTACCTCTTTGAATGCTTTGACTATCACTCCAATCCACCTTTCTTTCATGCCCATACCAGCAAGACAGGAATCAGGAATATACTGAGCTAGCAATGTGCCTACTCTCTCGCTGGTAATGTCACCACCATACTCAATATAATACTGCTGGGCTGCTAATGAGGCCAAATCTTCATTCTGGAATGAGAAAGAAGGAGAGATAGAATGAGAGAGACAAAGAGAGGAATGAAGTGAGAAATCACTAAAAGTTACATGTACAATGTAGCAGACATCATAATTTACCCCAATTTAGAATTTTTCTTTCTCTTACCTTGTCACAGAGATACTCTCCAAATTTTATCCCACGGATAATCTGTTGATAGATGAGGTTAGTACCGACTTGATCCTCAGAAGGATTGTGCCATGGGGAGAAGATCTCCTTACGAAAGAACAGCCTCCATGGGGCACTCCTCTCCTGTGCTCCCATGTCCTTAGCATATTGCTCACACTGAGATATGGCATCCATTATATGATCACCTTCGCTACCTAAACTGGACACCTTTTACATTTAAAGAGAAAAAGAGAAGATTATAACTACACATGTATATGCTCACAACAATATGCATGTATCTATACACCGTACATGTATATACATGCATACACATATGGTGAAATACTCACTTTATCAAAGAGTGCTATGTACAGTGAGAAACCAAAAGGATCCTTCAATCCAATTCTCTTTGCCAGGAGGGTGCAGAGTTCCTTTGCTGTGGTAGCACTGTCAGCTAACAAAGCTTTGGTACTTCCATCCATAAACGTAATGGGTAGCATAAGGGGCTTCTTTGACTTGGTAGCCTAGAAAGTTAAAAAGCAAAAAAATGTCAATTTTTTAAATAAGTAAATATTGCTTAGTACTTGTAATTCTAGCCAAGATGGAGGCTGCTGTCTTGGTCCATTCATTAGTGTCCTCCGAAGTCTCTCCTCACAATATGGGGCATAACCAGGGGGTCCCTCAGTAATGAAGCAACGCAAATACTTAATGAGCTGGAAGAGAAAGAAAAGAAGAGCATATCAAATTTAACTATTGTAAATTTAATAATGCATTGCAATAAATGTAACCTCTTCACATATGAAGAAGGACATTATTGATCAATGTGACATACCCTCTTGCTGGGAGCAAAGCAGCCAACGCAAAGGGAGAGGAGCACCCACCCACGAGCGTGTGAGGACTTGTTGGGATTCTGTGTGAGCTGCTTGCATATCTGACAGTAAATCTCATCTCTCAGTTCAGGGCGGAGGATACCAAACCCAATAATAAAATGAAGTTTTTCAAGGTTCGTCGTCGGACGCAGAAGTGCTTTTGAGGACTCCAAAACAGCTGATTCGCTCTCCTGGCTCATGTTCATAACCTCTTGAGGAACCTTGGTAACCTTCTTGAGTGTCATGGACACAAGACGACGTCTGAGGCTCTCCTTTCGCTTCTCTTCACCTCGAGACTAAAAAAAGAGAGAAATAATAAATAATAATAATAATAATAATAATACCATTGCTTGCTCATCATCTTCTCCTGGCTGATATCCTTCCTCTCCTTCCAATCCTCCGGTCTGTGCAATCAGCTTGTTATTGTTCATGAGGAACTTTCGTCCAAGAGTACTGACTTTCTTACGTAGGCCAGTGGGGGCTGCCTCTTTGGGAATGTCCTCCTCTACCACTGGCTCAGGTAGGTCACCCATGAACCTTAGCATCATTACCCATATATCCAATGCAAGCTGGAAGAATTGCATAGAAATAAAAAGGAGAATAAATATTATTTTAGCATAATTTATATTATTCTTATATTTTCACTCACCAGTGTGTCTATCTCGTGCTTCAGTGCAAGTAGCGGATGCTTGAGCTTCTTTCTCTTGACCCAGGAAGGCGTGGCATTTCCCTGGAAATAAGTGGCGGCAAATTTCGGGAACTTGTACTCCGAGAGGTCTTCATCATCCTCAGGAAGGGGGATATCAATTTTTCCAGTTTCGCTGATACTGTGAAGAAAAATTATTTGCATAAATTGCATGTAAAGGTATCATAAATTTAATGCATCTAATTCTATAATTGTTCCATGTTACCATTACAGGTCATTGTTTTTTCTTACTGTTTAGAGTCGCTGTCAAGGAAATTAAACATTTGCTGGACAACTTCAGAGTCCTCTATTGGTTCCTGTTCCTCTTCTCCTTCCTCTTCCCTCCTCCTCGCATCATCAGCTTTTCTTTTAGCATCCTCAGCTTTCTTTAATCCCTCCTGTTTCTTTCTCTCTTCTTCCTCTCTATCTTCTTTCTCCATTTTTGCAAGCCTTTCCTATGGTTATAAAATAGTAATACAGGACAAAAAATTTAGATGTTGCATATGCTGCCTATTAATCCCAATATATATATATATATATATATATATATATATATATATAGCGGAAAATAAAATAGGAATTAATTAGCAATTCTAAATTTAGCATGCCGTCATTGCTATGCGAAAATTGCCATCACTTGAATAAGCCTGATTTACAATTAACAAATGTAATACTCTTTATCTTTAATTCCTCACTTGATGCAGCTTCTCTGCTTGTTTTCTTGCTTCTTCCGCTGCCATTTCTCTCTTGAGTCTTTCTTCCTCTTCCCTCTTTATCCTCTCAGCTTCATCTCTTCTTTTTTTCTGTTGTAAGTAATGACTCACTCCTCTCTCTCTCTCTCTATTTCTTACTTCAATTCTTTTTCTTTTCAGTATTTTTTTCGCCAGTATCACCCTGAACACTGACTGTATCTTAATTATAGCTCTCTGTTTCTCTCTTGCTCTCTCTCGTGCTAGATATCCCCTGCATCGACACTTATGTACAAAAATAAAATTATCAAATATTAGTCCGTTATAATTTAAATATCTCACTTGGAATCTCCTGATTCTTGAGTATGTTGTGAGGTACCACCTGCGGACTTTCCTTGAGCGGAAGCAAGCCTGGAGTCGTATGAATCCTCTTCTCATTTTACGATAATCTCTTGAGGTTTGAAGCCTCTTCCAGTTCTTCTGCACTATGAGTACTGCCCTCTTAAGCATTTTATACTGCTTGCGTACAACGTAACCTCTGAATAATAAACATTAGTACATTATTGATACACTATTAGTATACTGACCTGAATGTCTTCTGTATGATGACCACACGCTTTGTTAGCTGAATCTCTCTTGTTTCTTCAAGTAGTTGATCATCTTGATCCTATGTACACGTAAAACAAGAATTACCAACATAATAGAAAATAATATCTTCTACCTTGAGAAATATCTTAGTGATCCCAATCTGGTAGTCTGAAGATTCTCCAAGGACTCTCTTACAGATCACTTTGCAGGCGGCCTTGCGTTCAGGATAATTGTTCAGGAGCTGAGGAACCAAGTACTGATAACGCTCAATGAAATGCTAAATTATAAAAAAATCATAATAATCACAAGTATAGGAGCTCTAGGTCCTTCTTTCTCCTTACATGAAACAAGTGGCGAATAGGGTACCCTGCTCTACGTATACGAATGGTTTCCATCATTCCAGAGTACCTCAACTGACGGACACAGAGTTCTCTCTCAATCAGTAGTGGGCTCTTTGTCTCGTTTGGTTTGATGCAGCGTACGAAGAAGGGCTGGCATGCTTCAAGAGTCTTCATCAATGCGTCAAGAGATTGCTTGAACTGCAGACCAAGTGTAGGAGCTTTCTTTCTTGTCTCTGACGTCTAAACATAAAGAGAAGAAGCATCAACAAAATAAATATCATTATATTTTTAAATAATAAGTTCAATCGAAATTTCTATGCAATATGATGCATCAGAAAAAATTATTAAAATGGAGAATTCTCTCCTTGCCATTTTTGACAAAATTTTGCCTAAGACTCTGTACTACAGTACAGGTACTTAGGCCCAATTTTTGAGTAACTTTAAAAATTCATAAAAAATCCAATTTTGATCGGAATCAGGTTAAACTTTCTACACAACATAAGAACATGTATATGCATCAGAAAAAATTATTAAAATGGAGAATTCTCTCTTAGTCATTTTTGGTGAAATTTGGCCAAAGTCCCTGTACATAGTACAGGGACTTTGGCCTGATTTTTGAGTAACTTTAAAAACTCATTAAAAAATCTAATTTTGATCAGAATCAGGTTAAACTTTCTACACAACATAAGAACATGTATATGTATCAGGAAAAAATCATAAAAAAGGAGAATTCTCTCCTTGTCATTTTTGACAAAATTTTGCCTAAGACTCTGTACTACAGTACAGGTACTTCGGCCTGATTTTTGAGTAACTTTAAAAATTTATAAAAAATCTAAATTTGATCAGAATCACCTCAAACTTTCTACACAACATAAGAACATGTCTAGATCAGGAAGTCGTTTTTGATCAAATTATAGTACATGGTCTCAGACTCAATTTTTGAGCAACTCTAAAAAATTTAATTTTGATAAAAATCAGTTAAAACTTTCTGCACGATATGAGAACATGCTTATTTCTTACCATTGCTTTCTCTCCACTGAACAATCCACCGAGGAACTTTGATTTGCTTGATTGCAACAAATCAAAGAGATCAGCTGAGAAAGTGTCCCTGTTCTTCTCAAGGAACTCATCTGCATCATAGAACACAGCTCCTGCAAAATGTTGAATACCAAATGCCCTCCTTGCTTGGGACTTTGGTTTAATGTAGTGAGGATGCTTTGAATGCTGCTTGTGCAATTTATCCAGCATACTGTCATCAGTACCCTAAATAAAAATATACCATTTAATGTAAAATTTTTAAAAGAGTTCATTTATTGGCTTACTTTGGGGAATCGACTCTCTTCGTCAATCAAAGATATAATGTTGAGTGGTTTCTGTCCCAAAAGATCAAGAATCTCTTGATTGTCCTTAAACTCAATACGGGACCTATCAATTAGTGAATTAGAAACATATACAAACTCCATTCCATGCTCTATCATCCATTACATTGCTCATTAATAATGCTTTACCAGTTAATTTTTTCCTTGTCGTACTCAACCTGCTCCAATTTGAAAATGTGGCGCACGAAAAACTGTTGAAGGTTCTCATTGCAATAGTTAATGCACATCTGCTCAAAGCTGTTCTTCCCGAAAGCCTCAAAACCAAAAATATCCAAAACGCCAATAGATATGTGCTTCTTTGCTTTGCCCTCCTACAGAGAAACAGAGGGCATGAGATATACACACTCAACATGCATTGATTATTAAAATATATTATTAGTATTCTCTAATGCTCACCGGTGGCTTATAGATAGCTTCATTCAATTTCTTTACGATCCAAATGAAGAGTCGGCCATAGATTCCTTTGACAAAGGCATCCCTCACATTGCATGCAACAGCAGACGAGAGTGGACTTATTATTGATTCACCATGAGTTATGGTCCTCCTTGTGCATAATGCATTCTCTAGTGCCTCAGCAGACACCTATTATAGAAGATAGAGCAAAAACTTATTGTTAAAATATTATCATTACATAGTGCTGACCTGTAGAGATTTTGCGGAGAGGTTGAGAGCTTCTTTAGCATCAATGTAAGCTACTGGCATGTTCCTCTTTTCAGTTTCTTCAAACTCAATGTTACCAAGTTGCATTACAGAAGCAACAATGGTCCACACATTCCATTGATCATCCTGAGTAAACTGACAGACCTTCATTGCTCCAGTAGCATGCTTAAACTCCTCAAGGTCTTGCATATTTGGATCATCAACTGTCACTGTATCACCCTATGAGAGAAGAGAGGGGAAAAGAGAAATGAAAAGAAGGAGAGAATGAAGGAAAATTAGCATCAAAAGCAAAGACAAAGAAAAGGAGAGAGAGATAGAGGCAGTTTGAGGCTGCATCTAAAAGATTCCACATGATCTTACTTTAGTTAAATAACTGTACTGCCAAGGATCTTTCACAAGACCAAGTTTGGAGAGATCATCTTTTGACAGTCCAGCAAGAATACGATAAAAAATGTGATAATTCCTCTCTCCATTTAACTACATACATTGTGAATTAGAAAAGGAGCATTATTTACATTAACCAGTTAGTGCATACCTGATTGACTATACGTGATTTCTCCAGTAGATACTGCTGAATCATGGCACCTTGTATGTGACCACTTACATCAAAATGTACATCAATGTACTTTCCAAATCTACTGGAATTGTCATTACGCTGTGTCTTAGCATTACCAAATGCTATAAAAGAGAAATGAAAATGAGGAAGTTTAGTTGCATTTTCAATAATCAATGCATGTACATAAAAATATAAAGACTAAAGCAACACTTAAGAGCAATTTCTAGGCTTACTTTCAAGAATTGGGTTAGTGTCCAAAATCTGCTGCTCGATCCATGTGTGCTGTCCACTCACGTGAGCCAAAAACTGAAGAATAAGTTTAGTGGACTCTGTCTTCCCTGCTCCACTCTCACCCCTGGAAGCAATGACATGGATAATGCAAATCCTTCTATTTTGGAGACTTACGTGATCACAACACACTGATCATGCTCTTCCCTGCACATAAAGTGGTAAGCATTGTCTGCAATTGCAAATATGTGTGGTGGCTCCTCTCCAATCCTCTTGTTAGTGTATTTATGGATGTGTTCCTGGTCATATATTGGCAGAACCTTGTAAGGATTAAGAGCTACCAAGATTGACCCGGTGAATGTCTATGGAGAATTAAATAAAGTAACGTATAGCACAAAAATTTGGAGGGACAAAAATTTGGCGAATTTGGCGAATAGAGTTTCATTCGCCAAAATAAAACCGCCATTTTGAGCCTTTATACGCATGCTCAATGGCACGTGGCCACTAATTCGCCAAATTAAAATCCGCCAATAACCAAAATTTAGTAATTCGCCAAATTTTACTCCCTCCAAAATTTCCGGCTATACGGTAATTATCTTTGTGTTTTCCCATTAGAAATTCATTAAAGAATGTCAACAAAATTTGCACATCAAATAACAACAACAAGCAAATTTATATTTTATTTTCCTTACATAAATCATCTTGTTGTGATATCTCATTTGAACGTTGTGCATTATTCCAGACTCAGTGAGGTCACCCAACTGTATCATGTCCTCCACTCCCTCAGCACTGGTCTGATGCATTGGCCTAATCCTATTCTTGTCCTTCCTTGGGTCAATCCAATGTTCCTATACATTTGGATTATAGGGAAAAGTAAAATAATACATTGGTATTTTAGAAGTTAAAATTTTATAAGCTATACATGTACTTCAAAACTGAGATTTTTATTATTGTTACTTGAGTTTTAAGTTTTAGTTTTCGTGTTATTTTTGCAACAAGGCTATAAATGGGGGCACAGCCTACGAATCATTATACTGTCATCAAAGGCTCATAATTATATTCAAGGGATGTTGAAATGACCTCGTGAATAACTCTAACTCAACTAATCTCAAATCTGTACACAACTTCCTGCACCAAATAACAAAATATTGCAAACAACCATCTCTATTCATTATTATGCATCATGATACTGGTTAAACTGTGCATTGGTAAGAGGTCTAGTGCATGTGCGCATCATGCAGGTATATATATCTATCAGTGTATGCTAATGCTTCAACTTACTCCACCATCATCATCGATTAATTTAATTTGTCCAGAATCAGAGAACTCCACGACAGCTCCAATGGGAACTTCAAACTCTCCTCCTTGTGTAATGTCCAGCCATACTTTATCACCCTATAGGAAAAGCAATGGATGCAAGAATATTGCACAGATTCTTCATAATTGCTGCATGAATGTTATAGAATAGCGGCATGCTTTCTTCACTCACCTTTTGCAGTAGCATGACGATCTAGTGCTCAGACAAAAAGGCCAGAAACAGGCTAGGAATGAAGTAAAAGAAAAACGCCCTTTACATTCAGAATCGGGCGTTACCTCTGCAGATAATGATACATAAACATTCATAGCTTTGATTAGCCACACCTAGAATATGTGACGTCATGTGGGGGCCATACATGCTGTACACGTGGTGACGACATGGCCACTCTAAGTCTAACTTGCATTCGGAGGAAGGCAAACACGTTAGCCAAGTCGCAGCCTTTAATCTTACAATTGCATCCTTCGTTTAGTTTCCCAAAGATTCTCAGTTCTCCTTGTTCCACGGTCTCTCCTTTAGGACCACGTCAGATCGCTCCACCAGCTCCAAAAATAATTTCAAAATTAGATGTAAAAAGACTTCCGGGGATTCAGTTTAAGGGGAAAGTGTACGTTTTGAAGGAAAACAACGATGAGTGCAGATTTCAGAGAGAAATCAGTGAACTTTGTAGATCAGGTATAGACACTCCCACTGGGCTGGGCTTGAAGTGCTAATTAATTGGTTAATTAATAAGGGGCTGGGTCAATTATTAATAATTAATTAATGCACTTACTCTTGTATGATTTATCGTTATGTTTCTGATAATGAAAGTTTTTAATATTAAAAGCAATTTAACATATTAATCGTGCCTGACTCTAGGGTTTTCCCATAAAGCATGCTAAGTGAGCTAAACAGCATGAGCTGACAAGCACTACAATACAGTACATGGCATTTGGAGTAACTTTAAAAATTTGTAAAAAATCTAATTTTGATCGGAATCAGTGCAAACTTGATAAACAAGATAAGAACATGTATATGTATTAGAAAAACTTGTAAAAATTGAGAATTCTCTCCTAGCCATTTTTGACAAAATTTGGCCCGAGACCCTGTACTATAGTACAGGGACTTTGGCCCAATTTTTGAGTAAATTAAAAAAATTAAAATTTGATCGGAATCAGTTTAAACTTTCTATGCAACATAAGAACATGTATATGTACCAGAAAAAATTATAATATTAGAGAATTCTCTTCTAGCCATTTTTGACAAAATTTGGCTGATGACCCTGTACTATAGTACAGGGTCTTTGGCCCAATTTTTGAGAAACTTTATAAATTCATAAAAAATCCAAACTTGATCAGAATCAGCTCAAAGTTGATATGCAACATAAGGACACATATGTATCAGAAAAAATTTTTAAAGTGGAGAAATCTCTCTTTGTGATTTTTGTCAAAATACCCTGTACTATAACTGTGCTATAATAGTACAGGGTCTTTGGCCCAATTATTAGACAATGTCACAATCCACTGACAAAAAGTTTCATGTTTGGGCACAATGTCTGAACATTTTTAAAATGTAATTTCAGGCTCTGACTGACTACTACCAGTTGTCCCATTTAATAACTATTAATAACCAAATAACCACACCATTAATCAATTCATCAGTGTAAACACTGAATCAAGTTTGTTTGGTTTCTGTTGTCATGTTTGACATTCTCTTAGTAGGAAATGTGTCTCATATTTATTGGTGTTTATTGGATCAGACAGTTTTTGATTTCAATTTTTCGGTTACTAGTAATTCAAAGAATTTCCTGGCAGTTGTGTATAATTGATCTGAATTAGTGTAGCGTTTATTTTTGCACGTGTGCATGCTTGCATGCATGTATATGAATTATGAATATATGCATAGTATTTTAGGTGAATTGCAATTTAAATGATTAGCTATTTTTTTCAATTTTGAATATTTGTGGTCATGTGCCATTGAACATGTGCAATACTCCAGTGCTTTATTCTTTGGAAAATGGTTTTTTAGTTGTTTTTGTTTAGGCGTTCTTGGTTTTGATACCGAGACAACTTCACAGTTCTTTCGCGGGCGCTACCTCCCATCTCTCGTCCAACTTTCGAATGAAAATACCTGCGTCATGTGGAGATTAAGGAAAGTCAACGAAAACTCGGGTGCTACTTCAACTTGGATATCGCATACATTGACTAATATATTAATGTCTCCAGACATCTTGAAAGTACGGAGGAGAGAAGTAGTAATAGTAGTGGTAATAATAAAAAGTGTCATTTTTCAGCATAATATGTACCACAGCAATGATCTATCACATACAGTACAATCATTGAATACTTGATATCTGATATAAGCCTGTAGTTATAATAACCATCCTTATATGCGTACATTTTCCATGTATTCGATGTGTACCTTAACTTTTTTATTGTAATGCACTACTGTTAACATGTCTGTGTGTGGTTTTAGGTGTTTACTATAAAGGAATTCTCTCTTGTCTCCTTCCTTTCTCATCCGCCCTCTCCCCCTCTCTTTAGGTCGGCCATGGCTCCTTTAACGACGTAAAAGATTTATTATTAAGATATCATCTTGAGACGTATAATTTCCAAGATACCTACCAACTAGCGGTACTGCTTGGTCTAGAGAATCTGAGTCTACGAGGCCTTGTAGGCCTATTCCTTAATAAGAAGCTGGACAAGTCACATACTATTAGTAACTGGGAAGCTCCTTCTCTTACCAATGAGCAAATTACGTATGCTGCTACTGATGCATGGGCATCTCTAAAAGTCTATCATTGCATCGTTAAGTGAGTATGTATGTTATATAATTGTATTGTTCATGCATTTTTGCTTTATTATATAATTTGGCTGTCATTGTGGCGTGGTTGCTGTCTCTATTGCCAGATAGCGTCCTCGATCAATCTGCATGCCAAATGAAATAAGAGAGAGGAGAATGTGGAAGAGTTTATAGTTTAATCTAATCATTATTGTAGCAGATATAATTATTTGTCTATAAACTGCTTGCATTTTGACTTTCTCTCTCTCTCTCTCTCTCCCTCTCTCTCTCTCTCACTCACTCTCTCTTACTCTCTCTATTTAGGGAAGCAAAAAGGTGTAAGAAAGAATTTCCTTCTCCTATCACAAGAGCATTTCATTTGCTAAAACCATTTTATCAGGAGAAAATATTAGATGTAAGGGAGGGAGGGGACATAGGGCATAGTGTTAATGAATGCTATTGAATTATACAGAATATCTGAATAAGAGTATAAATGACCCTCCTGTAAGGTGTATCTGGGTTACTTTTCTCTATCACTTTGCAATTTTAATGAGCAGGAATGACTAAGAAGTGACACTGTAGTGCAATGTTTACATTCTTTGTCATAATTACTGGAACTGTTTTATTAATGGCTAACAGTCCGATGAATGCACTGATTAACCACATCTATCAAACACAGTCCCACTCCTTTATATTAGTCAACTTGTGTTACAAGCTAAATCCAAGGGCGGTTGGGTGGTTCCAATAGCTACATGCACACAGTTATGTGTGACGATAGGTACAAGTAGATTAGTACATTTTGTAGTGTATTGATTTTGTAGTACAATAGCATTCTATTCGTACTAGTTATTCCTTTCCAAGAATGATACAGAGAGACCCTTTCAACAATTATAACAGTATTTCTTTGATGTTGCATTAGAAGAGTTCTGTTTACTCCTCTCTACTCTCTCTCCTCCTTCTCCTCACCCCTCTCTCTCTCCCTCTCTCTCTCTCTCTCTCTCTCTCACACACACACACACACACATCCTTTCTCTTTCAGAGAATCAATAGGATCCAATATGTGGGTCCACCACCACAGGCAAAGAAACAAGATGGGAACAAATCTTCTGATAAGATATCAGAAGTACAGGGAGAGCAAGGACACGATGGTCAGGAAAATGATCATCCCACTCCCCCTCTCATAAAACCAACTGATGTTTATCAAGATGATGACATGAAAAATATTGCCCCCACCCCTCGTTTCACAAAACCAAACGGACCTAAACGTTTTTCTTCTCAAGATGAGGTCAATGATAATATCGATCCCACCCCTCGTGTTACAAAACCAAATGGACCTAAACACTCTTCTCAAGATGACATCAATGATAATATCGACCCCATCCCTCGTGTCATAAAACCAAAAAGCCTTAAACGTTCTTCCTCTGGCAGCAAGAGCACTGCTGTTGGTAGTTATGGTCCTCCAATAGTTGAGCGAGATGTTTATGAGAGGAGGACGATAGAGAGATGGTTTGTGGATCCTGAAGGAAAGCCCCTGATGCAGCCCTATACTGTGGAGAAGAAGTACAAAGAGATGCATAGAGAGCAGAATGAGGACGCTAGTGAAAAGATGGAACAGTGAATGAAGATATAAAGCTTGTTTATTGTGGCTATAATAGCCTGTCTTGTAAATTATAACAAAATTCTAATATAAACTGTTAATTAATGCGAATATTGTGAGATTGTAAGATTTCTTTTATGCATTCCTGACGTTTTTGTGGTGTGACATAGACCTCGTCTTTAAATACACGGAGCAGTTAATTATTGCTGCATCGCTCTTGAGAGACGAGAAAGAAACAAGAAGACTTTACTCTTGCCTCAGTATGGCTGAAGACTCCCCCGCTAGAGGAGAAGCGGCCTCCTGGGTAAAGGTACAAAAGAGCACGTTCACTAACTGGTGCAACGATCAGCTCAAGGACACTAGCTACAAGGTTGATGATCTCCAGACTCAGTTCGACGATGGAGTCACTTTGCTCAAACTCTTGGAAGTTCTTGCTCACCAGAACAAGGCAAAGCTGAAGTGAGCTCGATCGATAGCTTAGCGCGCGTTTTCCCGCGTAGCTTGTTCATCAACAATATTCATTATTCACTCGTGCTGCTTGTAGGTACAACAAAAAACCAAGACTAGCCTTGCAGAAGAGAGAGAACCTCTCGATGGCATTCGATTTCATGAAAAAGGTGGAAAGGATCAATCTGGTCAATATTGGTGAGCAAATATATATATTTTACGACATAAATCTACAATAAAATGTTTTGTTACATCTAATAAACAAGATTCTTGTTATAAATGCTTGGAAATGTATGTTAGAAATCATTGCTTCAAAGGAATGGACTCTATTTACATTTCTTCCTCTTAAGAGGCTTGACTTGAATAAATAAACAATGGCACTACTAATAGCAACGATAGCGTTATAGCCATGTCTATATACATTAATGAATGAAACGATTGATGCCCATCCATATATGTTTCACTCTTGTATTCTGATTGTTTTAAAATTGGGCATTGTTCTCATTGGCTCCAAAAATTACAAAATAGAGCATAGTTTCACCTAGCAACTTGGCTACATACCTGTAGTTTACAGTCACTAAATATAGTAGCACACTTTCTAAAAATAGCATCATTACACACTTGAGTAGCTTCAGCCTTCTTGTAAGATAGTATTGCCAATCAGTGTGTGTGTGTGTGTGTGCTATTGACGATTTGCTCCAATTGAACTGCATAAGGCTGCTCTTAATTAAGTATTTCTATTACTAAGTAACATTCCTGTCCTAACCACAAGTATGACAACAATAAATTAAGAGGAATTTGAAAGGAGAGAGACAGAAAGACAGATTGGAGAGAAGGAGAGAGAGAGAGAGAGAGAGAAGGATATTTGACACTTGTTTGTAACTTTTGGGTGGCAATTAGTTAACAATTAGCAACTTGATACATAATTATTTTTTTGTTCAAGTGTGAAACGACAAATTCCTTGTCAGTTCTTTTCCCTCCCACTGTCCCCTCCTATTGTCGTAATATTCCTTTATTGTCTTTACTAAAATTACTATGCACAAATAAATTATCTCAATATTGAAGCCATGCCAAACTATGCACATGAGTAGCCAAGAACAAGTTGTACTATATGTCATGATTATTATACTTTGATTGATGATGTGTTATTATTATTTGTTATTGTCAATAGGAGCTGGAGATGTCGAAGAGCATAATTTGAAGCTCATGCTTGGCCTCGTTTGGAAGCTGATCCAGAAGTACCAGTTAGGTATACACGATGACCCTGAGCCAGCCCCAGCTCCACCCACCAAGGGAGGCTCAGAGCCTGCAGCCAAACCTGAGAAAAAGAAGAAAGTTCCCTCTTCTGCCAAAGCAATCCTCCTTGCCTGGGTACAGGCTACTCTACCTGACGTAAAGGTCAAGAACTTTCAGTCTGACTGGAATGATGGGACCAAGCTCTCTGCACTGGTCGATCACATGAAGCCGGGATTGATACCGGATCATGCTAGCCTTAATCCTGATGACAGACTGGAAAACACTACAAGAGCTCTTAATCTTGCTGAAGAGAACTTTGGTATACCACAAGTAAGTGGGTTAACATTATTGTTGGTTACATGCAGCTTATAATAATAAACACTCTTCCTATCCATGTTTCTAACATATGTAACTTCTCTCTCTCTTTCTCTTTCCAGATTATTGAAGCTAAGGACTTGTGTGTTGATAAACCAGACGAGCTCTCTGTTCTGACATATCTTGGGTACTACTGCAACAAGGAGTCAATTGGAAAGAACAATCTCCTGGACTGGATAGACTCCAAAATTCCTCAGTACAAGATAAAGGACTTCACAACACAGTGGAAGGACGGGATGGCCCTTGGCTGTCTGACAGATGTTGTCTCCGGGGGACAGTTTACCGATTATGAAGACATGAGTGAAGACACTCCTCTTGAGAATGCAGAAAAGAGTATGGAGTACGCCCAGTCACTCGGTGTGCCAAAGATCATAACTCCAGAGCAGTTCATTGACCCATCCCTTGATCCAGTAACAATGATGACCTATCTCACATACTTTAAACATGCCAAGCCGTCAGACGACTCTCCACTAGCTAACATCAGTGCTTCTGGGCCCGGTGTTGCTGGTGGTGATAAGACTGGAAAGGATACTAATTTCGTTATACGTGGTCGTATACCAGACTGGGCCCCCCTTGATATCAATATTACTGGACCCGATGGCTCCAAAGTCCCTTACACGAAACTCGATCCTATTGCTACTAGTTGCCCCATTCGCTACAAGCCGACTGAGCCAGGGAAGTACACTGTGGATATATTGGTCAATAAGGAGCACATCAAAGGCTCTCCTTTCACAGTCCATCATTCCGAGCCCTCTAATGCTAGTGGCTGCACTGCCAGTGGTAAAGGACTGGAGAAAGCCATTGTTGGAGACATGAGTGAATTCACTGTCGACTGCTCAAAAGGTGGAGCTGGGTCGCTCCAAACTGAGCTCCACGGGCCTGGTGGGAATGTCGGGACTGAAGTAACCGAGACTGGTAATAGAGTATATTCTGTTAAATACTCTCCATTGGAAGCTGGACCATTGACCATATCAGCTCTCTGGTCTGGTAACCATATTGATAAGAGCCCTTTTACTTGCCGTGTCATAAATCCAAAGAAATGTACCGCAACAGGGCCTGGGCTTACTGGTGCTACTCTTAATCAACCAGCCACGTTTTACGTATCAACCAAACAAGCAGGCCAGAGTACGCTGAGTGTCTCAGTGACTGGTCCCAGTGGACCCATTCCTATACAGAAACACGAGAATGAGCCGGAGAGCTATGTATGCACCTACACGCCCACCGAGAGCGGACAATACGTCATTGATGCTAAATGGGAGGATATACCCATCAGTGGTAGCCCATTCACAATCTCACCCACCACACCAGCTAATGCCAGCAAATGTAAGATGAGCAACGTTCCACAAGGATATCTCAGGGCTGGGAAAGAGGTCAGCTTTAACGTGGACATTTCTGATGCTGGAGATGGAGAGCTTAAGGCTTCAGGACATGGGGCATCTCTGCCACAAAAGTGCTCCATTCGCTCACTTGATTCCAGTAACTATGAAGTTTCTTTCACTCCTTTTGAAGTCGGTGTTCTCACCATTGACACATCGTTTGCCGATCAGCCTCTCAACGAATCTCCTCTCACTTTCAAAGTGAACGACCCGACGAAATGCAAGATCAACTCTGCTGGTCTCAAGGATGGGCATTACACCGTCAATCAACAGGTTGACTGTAGAGTCTCTGCCCAGTTCTGCGGAGAAGGAGAAGTTACTGCTAAACTACATGGACCAAAGGGAGAGGAAGATGTTAGCATCACTGACAGTGGGGATGGTACCTACCTGGTTCATTTCACACCTAAAGAGCCTGGCCCTCATGCTTTTGACGTGTTCTTTGACGGTGAAGAGATACCAGATGCCCCTGTCAACATATTTGTTAATGCTGGGAGCGGCTCTGATGATGTTGTGGTTACACAGCCACTGGCAAACAGGGCTGGCAATTATGTAGTTGACATGTCGCATAATTATAAAATAAATGCAGCCAAAGCTAACGAGGGTGAGCTCAGTACTAGTTGCGTGGGTGTATTTTCAGCGCATAAGCCTGCAGTGGAGATAGATGAGGTGGAAGAGAAACAGTATGTTGTTACTGTTAACACTGCCGTCCCTGATGAGTATAAGGTGACTATATTGTGGGGTGGTGATCCAGTCCCTGGCTCCCCATTCACTCTTAATGTTGTGGACAAAGCTCGCCCAGGGAATGTATTGGTAAAGGGTCCTACGTTTGAGATTGGTCAGTTAGGTATTGGACTCAGAGCTGATGTTAAGAATGCTGGAGTCGGTGAGCTCTCTGCCTCTTGCCGTGGGAATAGAGTTGGTACTGTCCCCGTCAGCATTAACGAAACTAGTCCAAAGCTTTATGAGCTGAGCATTGAGCCTTCCCAGCCTGACCTATTCACCATTAGTGTACTGTGGTCTGATGAGCATGTCCCAGGATCTCCTTTTAAGGTAGACAATACACCTCCAGATGCTAGCAAGGTCGTTGTTGATCCACCAGAGTCTTATGCAACCTCAGTTAGAGCTGTATTCCGTGTTGATGCTACTGAAGCTGGTGTAGGTGAGCTTAGGGCTCACTGCAGAGCTGAGAACAGTGCTAATCTCCCTGTTGAAATAGACAAGCCTGATCTAAGCACTGAGAAGTATCGCTGTGTTGTAATACCAATCAGAGATGATGTCTACCACTTCTCGCTTCTCTGGAGTGGCAAAGACGTCCCTGGATCGCCATTCAAGATTGATCTGGTACCAAAGATTCATCCAGACCGTGTTATAGTAGATGATCCAGTGTACTCTGACACTGTCCATCCAGTCATTACTACTGTTGATTGCACTAATGCTGGCCCTGGTGTCCTTAGGGCCAGATGCAGGGGAGATAATACCGGTATCGTTCAAGTGGCAATGATCGAGACAGAGAAAGGAAAGTACAGGCTAGAGTTTGAGCCGTCTAACGAGGACGACTATAATCTCAGTATTTTTTTCAATAATCAAGAAGTCCCTCGCTCTCCTCTTCACATTCCCATCAAGCCGATCGTCGAGGCATTTGATATGGTAATGGTTGAAGAAGTTCATCAGGAAATGTCATTACCGGCAGA
This sequence comes from Amphimedon queenslandica, assembly GCF_000090795.2. Taxonomy (NCBI): domain Eukaryota; kingdom Metazoa; phylum Porifera; class Demospongiae; order Haplosclerida; family Niphatidae; genus Amphimedon; species Amphimedon queenslandica. The sequence continues at coordinate 114,967 of NW_003546256.1, read as the reverse complement.
GTTCCAGGCTCGAGAAGAGGAGACACCACCTTCCAAACAGGACACAATGTACCTCTTCCTTGGTAACCCACTTCATATTAACGTGGAGGATGCTTCTGGCTCTGAATTGGAACTGACTGCTACAGCAGAAGGTGATATCAATGGATCAACCCCAGTCAGTGTAGTCAAGACAGATAAAAATTACGAGGTCGACTTTAATCCAACGAAACCAGACAAATACACCATATCTGTCAAATATGGTGATGGCAAAGAGGCTCCAAACTCACCAATTATTGTTTATTATTCAGTCCCAGTTGATGCATCTAAGTGCATCGTAAAAGGACTTGAGAGCGTCTCCTCCTATCCAATGATGGATGTGCCAATTAAATTTATCGTTGATGCTACAGCAGCCGGTAAAGCTGATCTAAATGTCACTAGTGACGGGCCTAGTGGTACGGACCCATCAAGTGTACAAGTCGAGGAGAATCAAGATGAGCCTGGTATATATGACATCACGTACACGCCCACAGGACCAGGAGAACATAGGGTAAATCTTTACTGGGGTCGGGACCTGATCCCTAGTTCTCCTCTTGTCTTTAATGTCGTAAAAGGATCAGCTATAACTGGAGAAAAGCTTTATCCATATGGATCACCAGTTGTGCTGGCACTTGCTGCTGATTGCAAGCCAAAAGAGCTTGAAGTCTTTGCTGTACCTGAGGGCACTAGCCAAAAAGTCAAGGTCAAAGTTGCCAAGGATGGTAAAGGTCGTTATAAGCTACAGTTTTCACCTCAAAATCCCGGTTTCTATGATGTCCATGGTCTCCTCAGAAACTCTGAAGTGGCTGGTAGTCCTTATCGTTTAGAATATGCTCATCCACCAAATGCTGGCAAAGTTAAAGTGTTGATTGAGCCTAATGAGGTTGCCTATGTCAATTATCCTATTACATTCTCAATTGATACACGAGAGGGAGGCAAAGCTGAGCTCCTTCTGAGAGCAAACTTTCCGAACAAGCTCAAAGTCCAATCACCTGATTTCATAGTTAAGAAGAATGAAGACGGGACCTACAGAGCAACATACACTCCCTCTCTTGCTGTCCCTCACTCGTTTGATGTTTTGTTTGCAGGTCAACCAGTCAAAGACAGTCCATTTAAGATCAGCGTTAAAGACAAGCCCGTGGAGCTGTTCCACATCCTTGCATCAGACCTCAATCTCATTGAAGTCCACTCAAGCGTTGATATTTACTTCAAGTTGCCTGCTGGCGATACAATCTCCACTGTTACTGCAAGTGCTACCGGTAAGACAATTGACGATGCTGATTTCAAATTGCAGGCAGTTGGTGATGAAGGTCTGTATCGTGCCCATTTCATCCCCTCAGTTCCTGATGATTACCAGTTAGAGATGCACCATAAAGGAAACCCTATCCCTGGCTCTCCATTTCCTGTTAAAGTCGTTGGTCTGGGAGGCTTTGAGCCAAGCAAGGGACCAGATGATGTTGATAATCCGCCAATTGTTGAGACCAAGCGTCCATTTAATCTCCTCGTTCCACTAGACATGACCACCCCACCTGAGGACTTTAAAGTTGAGGTTGATGGGCCCCCAGAGTCTTCGGTCACTCCTGAAGTCAAGAGTGATTCTCGTGGTAAATATTCAATTTTGCTCACCCCAGACCTTCCAGGAGACTATCTTATTCACATGACAAAAGATGATTCCCATGTCCTTGGATCTCCTTTCAGAGTTATTGTCAAGGAATTCCGTTCCGATCCTTCAAAATGTTTCATCCTACCTGAAGACCAGCACCTCTTTGATAAAAGGCAGAAATTTGGTAAGCCATGTCAATTCAGAATCTCCACCATAGATGCCGGGCCCGGTACACTCAATATCACATCCAGGGGGCCTGGTAAAGCCGATGTTAAGATATATGATAATAACGATGGTACGTATACTTGTGATTTCACTCCCTCAGTCCCAGGGCAATACTCAATTGATATATTATGGGATGATCAGCATATTGGGGACAGTCCATACAGTTTGGTATTCAAAAAGAGCAAGTCAAAAGTTATAACGGGACTCAATCTTGACGCTGAGCACTTTAGAGTTGGCGTGCCTCATCGTTTTAAGCTCCACTGTGATGAGGTTGGAGAAGGTGAGCTGGGCGTGACCGTCAAACCCAACAGTGCAGCTCAAATCAGAGTCTCTAATCTTGGGGGCGACTCCTATCAAGTTGAAATATTACCAAAAGAGCAAGGGAACCACGAGCTAGCTGTGCGCTATGGAGAGGGTCATATTCTTGGCAGTCCTTTTAATGTTGTTTTCCATCAGAGAGGAGATGCCAGCAAGTGTCACATGGTCAGTAATGAGGTCATACAAGAGGAGGATGGACGGGATAAAGTGATATTTATCATCTCAACTAAAGATGCCGGACGCGGGAAGTTGTCTGCCCACGCTGATAATCCTCACACAAAGGAAAGGCTTGAAGTTAATATTGATCCATTGGAGGATGATGAGCATAAGATACACTTTTACATTGGGGACGGATCAGAGTATCAGCTAACAGTCAAGTATGATGCTGTTCACATTGAAGGCTCACCTTTTAAGCTCCTCTTTGCTGACCAGGGAGACGCCAGTGCTTGTATCGCTGATGGCGATGGACTCAACGTCTCTCAGATTAATAAAGAAGCAAAATTCAATGTGCTTTGTGAGGGAGCCGGAGAAGGAGAGCTCTCGGTTGAAATAAAATCACAGGATGGTATTACAACAGTCCACCCACTCATTAGCAGTGTCTCAGATGAGGAGTTTGAAGTTAGCTATAGTCCAGTGAAATCTGGTCAGTATAACATCACAGTGAAATGGGGAGAAGAGCAGATCACTGGTAGCCCATTTGCTATGAAGTGTTACGTACCACTGAATGCCTCCAACTTGATGATTGTTGATCCACCGACTGAAGCATTCCTTGAGACCCCAATGGAGTTTAAAGTGAAGACTGTAGAGGACATGAGTGAGGAGGGGGAAATTGCTGTCACTGCTAAATCCCGCTCTGAAGTTGTGAATGGTACAGCAGAGAAGGAAGAGGCTGGTACTTACAAATGTTCCGTAGAGCCCAAGGCACCAGGGAAATACGTCGTAAAGGTTACACTCAACGGGGACAACATCAAAGGATCTCCCTTTAAGGTAAAGGTTTCTGAGCCTCCAAAGCCACAAAATGTGAAAGCAAGCGGCCCAGGACTTGAGGATGGCTACGTGGGACAGGAGGGTAACTTTATGCTTGAAACTGGTGAAGCTGGCACTGGAACCCTTTCTGTTAGGGTACACGGTCCAAAGGGAGCTTTCAAGATCAATATGAGGCGTCATCCTGATAATGATAGGAATATCCTTGTACGCTATGATCCTAAATATGCTGGGAGCTATGCTATCGATGTCACTTGGTCTGAAGTGCATGTTCCCGGGAGTCCATTTAAAGTTGATATCAAAGAGCAGAAGGAGGAGAAGAGTTTGGACGAGAGCGGAGAAGAGGAGGAGCTTACTAATGGACTAGGAGACTCGATTAAAATGGCCACTGAAAAAGAAATTGAGATTTCTTCTTGAAAAGGTATTTTTAATTTGTGTGAAATTGTAATTACATATTTTCTCTCTCTTTCAGATTTAAACCAAATTATTGAACTACAAAATTACATATTATTTTTTAAATAGTAATTTATCAATCTTCTTTCAGGCTTAAAAGTAAAAAAATATCTTGAAATTAATAGTTGATATTTTCAAATTAAGAACTCATTAATGATCATCTTCAATGTGTTTATTTGTGTATCGTTCTGCTATCATGTGACATTTTATCTCCTCATAATAACAATTATTTCTTTTTAAATATTTTTTGAAAATTTAATGTCATTGCCAAACCTTTTTTATGCATGCAACGAATAGTAATGTATCATTTAATATAGTCTTCAGTATCAAGAATCTGTTTATTTGTCTTCTTCTTGTGGTACTTTCTGTTCTCCCTCTTCAAGTTTTGTCATGTCAACAAATACAGTACTGCTTGTTGTCTGCATATTTGATTCACTTTTCACTTTTGAAGAAGTGGGTTGACTGGGTTCATTAGGAATAGTTTCATGAACCTCTTCCTCATTTTCCTCTTCCTTTATTTCTTTCTCTTCCAGCGGGACTGACTCGAGATTTTCATCATTTGTTTCCTTCAAGCATTCGTCATCATCATCCATTGGAGGATTTTCAGGCGTGCTATGTCCTGATATATATTCTTGAGCATCTACTGAAATGGTCAAACCTTCATCTTCGTCATTGTTCATCTCTGATTGAGGTGCAGGTATTTTGTGGATACTATTGGGGTCAACATGGGTGCTTGATAGCGTTGAGTGCGTTGGAGTGTTCTTAGGTACATGTAACTCTATGCAAGACAGGGTCTTTGGTCTTATTGTCTCCTTATTGTTTCCTTCAATGTTGCCTTCGCTTTTTGATGTGATGGATGGTAAGTGCCTGTATGGAGGAAGAGGTGGTGAAGGAGGTAAGGGAGGGGGCAAATGCTCCTTCTCCTCAGTCTCGTTACTAAATAGAGTAGTGCTGTTTAGACTGCTGTTAATAGACATAGAGCTATCCCCTCGCCGGATTTTGAAATTTGTGAAAAATCCCCCAGGGGGCATTGCTTCTTTTGAATGTGAAGACTTCCTAGATCTGTTTCCTGAAATTTAAAAAATAAATGAAGCAGTTTTTCCTTTTTATCACTTACTTATTCTGTGATAGTTTGGTGGTAAGATTCCTCCAGGATTAATGAATGCCGATCCAACGTTATCCCTTGGTACATATACTCCAAGACGGTACAGAGATCTTGAGTCAATGTGATGAGTACTGCATTGTAAAAAAAGTATAAATGAGAATAACAGTGTTATTGATTGATTTACCAATTGTATCTTGATCCAACTAAAAATTCATGCACTGATGACTCATGATCAGAACAATTCTCTGCCCTTTGTAAATAGAATAATAATAATTCAGTATGCATAAAATGCGTGGTTTCTTACATTACTGGAGTTGCTAGGATATGATTGCAATGCTGACCTATACATAAGAGGCAAATATTACCAAGAGTAGATATTGTATTAATCAAATATGGACGCACCGAAAACTTTTCTGGTTCGAGCTATTTTGTTATAATCTGCCTCTGGCTTTTTTGCCTTCAGTCTCTCTAGACGCATTCGACTATACAGAATGAATAAGATAGCAAGAGTGCAGAGCATGTACCTCGTATGTGTAAGAGGTACATGTACCTCGTACATGTACATGTACAAGTACATGTACATGTACAAGTACATGTACATGTACAAGTACATGTACATGTACTTGTACATGTACAAGTACGAGTACATGTACAAGTACGAGTACATGTACAAGTACATGTACTTGTACATGTACAAGTACATGTACAAGTACGAGTACATGTACAAGTACATGTACAAGTACAAGTACATGTACATGTACTTGTACATGTACATGTACGACATGTACATGTACGACATGTACATGTACTTGTATATGTACCATACATGTTTCTATGAATCTACATGTGTAAAAAAGAAAAACAATAAAACAAACTAACACAGCATAATACATGTCAGATAAAAACACAAAAAATATGTAGTAATAAGTACATGCACAAATAATAATAATATGTAATGCACGTACCGTACATGTACGGTCATGTACCATACATGTACTTATACACGTACATGTACCCATACATGTACCATGTACTGTACATGTACTTGTATATGTACCCATACATGTACATGTACATGTCTCTTCTTGTTTTAGTGTAAAAAAAACCTCTCACCTTGTACGTGTGTGCTCTACAACAAAAGTGCCATCAATGCTTGCTGGAGCAGTAACTGGTCGTGATGATACTTCAATTGCATGTGGATGCTTCTTGTTTGGTATTGTTGGAGATATAGGACGACTTGATTCTGAGAGTGCCAGCCATCTATTGAACCTTTAAATTGAATAGTAATCATTAAAACAGCACAGAGGCTACACTAACACTAATGCTTTTACCTTAATTGTGCGTCACTAACAATAACTCCGCGATCTCTCATTGATGTCAGCCATTGTTGCAATACTGTACTGCGTGTCGCTGGACAAGACATGAGAGAGAGTGGGCCTCCTCCAGAGGACAGTAGGACAGCTGCAGACTGTGATCTCTTCTTTTCTCCCATACTTTCTCAAATTCTCACATTCACACCTCAGCTACAAGTGCGTTTTGGAAAGTGCTAAAACCTACCAGCTCCACCCTTTGCGTGGGTGTTAATTCATCCCCGCCCATTCTTAAGAAGCAGTTATTTACTTATTAATTTGGCGGTTAAGTAACTTTAATAACTAGATTTGAACAGAATGGAGTCCTTGAGCCGAGCCTTGAGCACTCTTCTTGTTAATGTACAGGGAGCACTGTATGGAGGTATTAGATCAGACATACCTGGGCATGGAGGAGAAGAGTGTACCAACTACTTAGACAGGAAACTTATGCTTCTGGACACGGGAATAGGTGTGTATGAGCATAGAAACTGTTTTATTACACGTGACAGCATAATTATAAAGTCACTTTTTCTTTTATTTCAGCAACTGTTTTAATGGCTGTCACATTTACTATTGGTATCAGGACCTGTAGCCCACTTCCCAAAGCCAAAGACATCAAACTGCCTCAATCTTTCAGAACACAAAAGTTATTACTAGTCCTGCTTACATTTGTATTTGGCATTGAGCTTGGTTTCAAATTGGCATCCAAGCAAGTCCTCTACCTTCTAAATCCTTGTCATGTCATTACTATAGCACTGGTTAGTGATTAATTTTAGCTGAGCATAATGAATTTTAGTTTTATGAGATGGAATTGGTGTCAATGACAAAATAAAATTGCATATTACGTGCCCTGCATGCCTAGAATGTGTTATGCATGTACACCCAACACGTATATTATAGTGCTAAGTGAAATGCCAATGTATTACATGTTAAAATGGCACGGTTTTGATAAGGTACATGTATGATTTTAATCAAGAGTAGATTGCTTTTTTTAGTGGTAGCTAATCAAAGCAGTACTACATGTACATGTATTAACACCAAGAATTATGGTATGACTATGTGCCAATTATTTGTAGCTGTCATGAGTATTCTCTTCTTGTAGATTTACTTGTTGGCTTCAAGTCCATCTCCAACATCTGTTGCTGTCCTAAGGTAAACGTTTGAGTTATGCCTTCCTTTGCTTATTTAGAGTCTCTCTCTCTCTCTCTCTCTCTCTCTCTCTCTCTTTCTCTCTCTCTCTCTCTCTCTCTCTCTCTCTCTCTCTAGACTTGTTATTCATTATTTGTATGGTGCCTTTATTGCTATGATATTACCTGATACTCATGCAAGACACGTAATTCATTCTCATCTGTCATTTTCTATTAGTTTTTTCTCTTTCACTTTCAGTATCATGGTGAAATTCCTTTATACTGGATACAACATTTTATGATTTTCTTCGTAGTGCCACCATACCTGGTTTATTCCTGGGGTAAGTCACAGAAGCCCTAATACGAACATTACACACTTAATACTTCCTATCAAGGTATAAAAGTCCTCGAACCCTTTAAGGAAATGTCTTGGTCTTTTTTTACCGGTAGCATATTTGGGATTCATCACTTGTATATCATGCAGCCGATTGGCATTGTGAGTTCTGGCTTCATTTTCAATGTGATCAATGCCTTGTTTCAATGTCATTCATAGCTGACACAGGTCAATTTGAATTTCATGCTTTGTCCAGCAACCGGTGACCCATTCTACGGTCCTTATTATCGAATACTGGCCGTTGGACATCAAACTTTCTGCCTCCTGTTTAGTGGGAAAACTTACACTTTCCTACTTCGACATTTACTTCCGAAGCAAAAGACGGACTAAGACTAGTTTTGCCTTTACATGATATTATGTTACTGATATTGTATATGCTAGGCTAGTTTGATAGATACTGGTATACTATTTTAAAAGGAATGGAGAGCTGTTATAACTTATATTTTTATTTAAGCTCTTGTGTTTATTCATTATTGAGAAAATACAATTGTTTTTTAAATGAAGGGGAACGGTACTCCAGAATACAGATATGGATATCGCTCCTAGTTTGACTACCATTACTATTATTCAGAAAAATCGGGGGAATAGTTGAATACTAAAATACAGAGGCACAACTGAAAAAGTAATAATAATAATAATAATAAATAGTTATTGTTGTTATTTGTTTAATTGTTGTTTTGAACAGACTGGATCTTCTCCCGTCCAATACCCATCGCCTTCACATCTCCTGAAGAGCGGACCAACCAATTCAAAGCCATCATAGCAACTGTATGTAGCTTCGCTTAGAAAATGATGAGATATAAAGGAAACCTTTCCATTGGCTGGAGAAGACAGGACTCGACAGCGAACAGCTAAAGAGAAGAGACAGATATGTACATGTATATGGGAGCTGTTAAAATTGTTATCTTAAACTTGCCTTCACATATTCCGGCAGTGCCACTCCACTGGAGGTTCTCTTGACAGATACGGACTTCAGAGCCTTTGGTCAGGTTGTATCCATAGTCACACGAGTAATAGACCCTGGAACCAACTGTTAGACCCTTTGCTATAACAAGACCATTCTCTGGATGTGGTAGTGCCTTGCAGTCGGTATCTATGGATGTGAGCAATAAAGTGATAAATGATAATACACTTACATGTATGTGTATTGTGTAAATGTGTGTGTGTGTGTGTGTGTGTGTGGTAGGTACATGTAGGTATATGTGTAATCGCATAAGCTACTAGAGAATTTGACATCAAAGTGTTTGTGGGTATTATGGAGCATACTCTATATATGTATCAGGCACATGTTCCTTACTCATAAGTTATGTAATGGATGCAACCAAACTACTCACATGTACAATATGTATTAAGGGCTTAGTAATATGATTCATTATTTTAGTTATACTCACTCTTAATGGGAACACACACTGGTTCATTCCCTGACCATTCTCCACTCTCCTGGCATGTCCTGCTTCCATCTCCTGAGAGTCTAAATCCATTCTGACAGGTATAGTAAGCTTTTGAGCCAATGCTTCTTGTTGTTATAATCACTTTGCCATGCTTGGGGTTTTTCAGTACAGGGCACTGAATTTCTAAAATTTAATGATGCATCAGTGACATGAACATGCAATTTTTAAATTTCATTTTCTGGTGTATTATGTTTGAGCTGATTCTGACTTAAAATTTTTGAGTTGCAGCCTTTTTAAAAAATAGCAAATTTTGGCAAAAAGCATGGACTATAGCCCATGGTTTTTCCAAAAATGGCTTCAAAATCACTCTCACATTTTTATTAAATTTTCTGATACATAATGATGTCCTTATGCTGTGCATAAAGTTTGAGCCAAACCTGACTTAAAATTTTTGAGTTGCAACCTTTTTAAAAAAATAATAGCAAATTAAAATTTTTTTCAGTTTTAGGCATGCATAGACTTACCGATGCAACTTGGCTCAGTTCCTGACCATTCTCCATTGATCTGACACTCTCTCCTGCTTTTTCCACTCAAAATGAATCCATCATTACAGGAATATGTTGCTATCGAGGAAAGGAGTGTTGAAACGAATTTGACTTTACCATTCTCTGGATTGGTGAGCTCCTTGCACTTGATAGCTATTTTTAAAGGAAAGTTTGATAATTCACAAGTTTTCTTTTTTGTTTCTCTTACATTCGCAAGTTGGTGGCTCTTCTGACCATTGTCCACTTGGCAGGCACTCTCTGCTTTCTACTCCAACCAATTTATAGCTAAAGAAGCATGAATAGGTTGCTTTTGACCCTAGAACAGTCCCGCTGAGTTCAACAGCTCCACTTTTTGGAGCATCTAGACCTCCACAATCAACAGCTGCCATAAGAGAAATAGGAACATGATGATTATATATTTTGTACATACTCCTTAGTCCTTACCTTCACAAGTTGGAGCTTCTTCAGACCACTTTCCACTATTGAGACATTCTCTGGTTTCAACACCAGCCAGCTCATAACCAGACTGACAAGAATAAGTAGCTATTGATCCTGCTGTAGTTCCATCCATATCCACTGCACCATTAACTGGTGGAGACAGACTACCGCAATCAATTGCTGTTAGAAGAAGAATGAGTTATCTAGTTCACTAGTAACTTACGGTAACAAGTTGGTTCCTCTCCAGACCACTGACCAGTTGCCAAGCACTGTCTGTTTACCTTACCAATCAATTTGAAGCCATCAAAACAAGAATATGTCGCTATAGAGCCTTTGACTAGAGATGTAAATTGAACTCCTCCATTTTTAGGCTCAGAAAGACTCTGACAAGTTACTGCTATAATTATAATGCAGCATTAACAAACCCGGTATATGATAATTTTAATCTTACCTTGGCAGATTGGCTCATTTCCTGACCATTCTCCACCTTCTTGGCATATTCTAATCTCATTCCCATCCAGTTTATATCCCTCAATGCAGCTGTATGTAGCACTTGAGCCTGGCTTTATTCCTTCAATTTGCACATTGCCATTGGAAGGTGCTGATAATTCTTGACAGAAAGCTATGATAAAAAGACAACAAAATGATTAGTATTATGATCTCTTGCTTACTACCTTTGCATGTTGGTAGTTTTCCAGACCATTGTCTATTAGCTAAACACTCTCTCTCACTGTTTCCTGCAAGATAGTATCCTTTTCTACAACTGTATCTCACGATGGAGCCTAGAGTTGTTTTGTCAAGCTCTCTATCACCATTCTCAGGTGTACCAGGGTCACCACAATCGATTGCTAATGATGAAATAGTAAAGTGTATAGTTTTAACATTTAAAAATCTTACGATTGCAGGTTGGTTCCCTTCCAGACCACTGCCCAGTTTTTAAACATTCCCTGCTTTGATCTCCAGCCAATTCAAAACCATTTGTGCAAGTGTATATGGCTATTGAGCCTTTGCTGAGGGAATCAAAGCGAACTCCTCCATTTCTTGGAGCACCAAGACGCTGACACGTCACAGCTAGATGACATAGGTAAAAATTATGATCACTGAGCTATTTCTTTACTCCTTTACCTTGACAGGTTGGTTCTTGTCCAGACCATTGTCCGCCTTCCTGACATATTCTAGTAGTGTCTCCTCTTAGTTTGTATCCATCATTGCAGCTGTATCTAGCACTGGATCCTGTCTTGACTCCTTCAACTTGCACTTTTCCATTAGATGGTGCTGATAATCTTGGGCAAAGTGCTACAATTATTCAAAGTGTGATAAATCCCTATTTTAACGTATACCTTACCTTTGCATATTGGTAGTTTTCCAGACCATTGTCCGTTAGCTAAGCATTCCCTCCTATCTCCAATAAGATAGTATCCTTTTCTACAACTGTATGTCACGATGGAGCCTACTGTTGTCATTTCAAACTCTCTATTACCATTTTCAGGTGTACCAGGGTCACCACAATCAATTGCTAATGATGAAATAATGAGAGAGATGACATTTTCATTATTTGTGATTCTTACGTTTGCAGATTGGTTCCATTCCAGACCACTGCCCAGTTTTTAAACATTGCCTCTTCTTATTTCCAACCAGTTTAAAGCCATTTTTACAAATATATGTAGCTATTGAGCCTTTGGTGAGAGAGTCAAAGCGAACTCCTCCATTCCTTGGAGCACCAAGACGCTGACATGTCACAGCTACGTTCATGTAAAAATTATAATTGTTTCATTTATACTCCTTTACCTTGACAGGTTGGCTTTTGTCCAGACCACTGTCCGCCTTCCTGACATATTCTAGTAGTGTCTCCTCTTAGTTTGTATCCATCATTGCAGCTGTATCTAGCACTGGATCCTTTCTTGACTCCTTCAACTTGCACTTTTCCATTAGATGGTGCTGATAATTTTGGGCAAAGTGCTACAATTATTCAAAGTGTAATGAATTCCTATTTAACATATAAACTACCTTACCTTTACATATTGGTAGTTTTCCTGACCATTGCCTATTTGATAAGCATTTTCTCTTGCTATCTCCGGAAAGATAGAACCCACTTTTACATGAGTATGCTACAATTGACCCTAGTGTTGTCCTGCTTAACTTTCTGAACCCATTTCTTGGTGTACCAGGATCACCACAGTTGATAACTTTAGCTATATATAAAATCAGTAAATTCAGTAATTTTTTAATGGTTTTATATGTACCTTTGCATATTGGTAGTTTTCCTGACCATTGCCTGTTTGATAAGCATTTTCTCTTGCTATTTCCAGAAAGATAGAACCCACTTTTACACGAGTATGCTACAATTGACCCTAGTGTTGTCCTGCTTAACTTTCTGAACCCATTTCTTGGTGTACCAGGATCACCACAGTTGATAACTTTAGCTATATGGAAAAATCAGTAACTTCAGTAAATTTAAAAAACAGTTTTACATATACCTTTACATATTGGTAGTTTTCCTGACCATTGCCTGTTTGATAAGCATTTTCTCTTGCTATCTCCAGAAAGATAGAACCCACTTTTACAGGAGTATGCTACAATTGACCCTAGTGTTGTCCTGCTTAGTTTTCTGAACCCATTTCTTGGTGTACCAGGATCACCACAGTTGATAACTTTAGCTATATAGAAAAATCAGTAAATTCAGTAAATTTAAAAAACAGTTTTACATGTACCTTTGCATATTGGTAGTTTTCCTGACCATTGCCTATTTGATAAGCATTTTCTCTTGCTATCTCCGGAAAGATAGAACCCACTTTTACAAAAGTATGCTACAATTGACCCTAGTGTTGTCCTGCTTAACTTTCTGAACCCATTTCTTGGTGTACCAGGATCACCACAGTTGATAACTTTAGCTATATATATATAAAATCAGTAAATTCAGTAATTTTTTAATGGTTTTATATGTACCTTTGCATATTGGTAGTTTTCCTGACCATTGCTTATTTGATTGACATTTTCTCTTGCTATTTCCAGAAAGATAGAACCCACTTTTACAAGAGTATACTACAATTGACCCTAGTGTTGTCCTGCTTAGTTTTCTGAACCCATTTCTTGGTGTACCAGGATCACCACAGTTGATAATTTTGGCTACAAAGAGTCAATGTTTTCACATATTACCCTAATTGGCTTATTATCAAATGGAGCTTACATTTGCACCATGGTTTTGAGCCTGCCCATTGCCCATTACTTTGGCATGTTCTTATCCTGTTTCCTTGAAGACTGGCACCATTTTTACAACCATAGAATGCTTGCCTTCCTTTAATGCTGACATAGCCATTAGATGGAGCTTGAAGGGATGGACACTTCTTTCTGCTATCATCTGCATGAAAAGCAATAGTGCAGCAAAGCATTATTAATGTACTACAATGCAGGAATGAAACCTAATCCTCAATTTTACTCACTTGGCTTGCAGATGGCTAGTCTGCCTGACCATCCAACACTCCCACTCCTCCCACGAACACATCTTAGATACTTTGATCCAATCAGTTTGTATCCAGTGTTGCATCTCATTTCTAGAACTGATCCAATTTTATAATGCGTTCGTCTTGCAAGAGCTCTCGAAAAGTAGAATCGGCCATTTCTAAAGTAGCTCGGTCTCTTGCAATGTCTAGCTCCAGAACTGCTACTAGATCTAGTTCCAGAACTGCTACTAGATCTAGATCTAGTTCCTTCTGATACTGCAATTATCGCAAGCAACAGCACTGCTACTGCAGTTACTAAGAAAAAGATAGAGAGCTTCATTGTTCTGTTTTTGATAGACTTTGTATGTGTGTCTGTTTCTTTCTTTATATAACATTCTGTGAATTTGTTTGGCTATAAGATGGTTTGGGTTGTGAGCTTACCCTTTATTGGCTTAATTTTTTAACACTCTTTGTCATGGACAATGCTGCTCCAATGTTTTGTCTCTGCATAGCCAATTACTTTCTGCTTGTTGTCCATTGTGTCTAATTTACTGGTTATCACTTATATTGAAGACTCTTGATGCTGTCAAATTGTTAATGAGTGTTCTTAGGAAAGTGTGTTATGGTAGTATTATAATAAAGTCTGTTAGTAAATGTTTTTATGTTATTGTTGAGACAAAGCACCTTTTGTAGTATGTCTAAGCTACCATGCAAGCATTGTCAAGTCTTTAATTTGATTACAGTAGCCTCAATTTGATATCACACACCATTCAGCCAAATTTTACAGCATCTTTCATTTATAAAAAAATGAATTATCACCTTAAGACTACATTTTTAATAATTATAAAAACAAATTTGCATACGATAATAGTATTGAGTTTTGTCATAGTTTTAATATAATGCAGATGTCTTGATTCACTTTATTAATAATAAAATGGTCTCCAGTAGCTCCTTTGCTTTACACACCTCCCAATCACCCCAGTCCACTTTCCAGTGTGTAAGCAATCTAGACGGGCCTTCCCAATCAACCTGTAACCATAATAGCACTTAGTCATTGCGTAGTCTCCATGGAAATAACCAGTAACGTATATCTTCCCGTAGTGTGGTGGCTGTAGCTTGGGGCAATCGTTAGCTTCTGTTCGATGAATAACAACGATAATTTGATTATTATGACTGTTGTATTTGTGTTTGGGCCTACCTCTACAAACTGGCTGTTTCCCTGACCAGTTCCCATCAGGTTGACATTCTCTGACGGAGCTTCCAATCAGTGTCAAGTTGGCATTGCAAGAAAATGTGGCACGGGATTTAAGATTTGTGCCAAAGTTGAATTGGACACTTCCATTGGTAGGAGCAGTTAGTGACATACATTTAACAGCTGCTATAAAGCAAAATATCCTCTCTTAAGATTGCATTGTTTAATAATACTTACGTTTGCATGTTAAGTGATTCGTGTAACATTCATCTGGTTTTATTCCTTCTAGTGTTTCATTTTCAACATTGCTTTTCCCAATTAATACGAAACCAGGACTGCAAGAGTAATGCACCCTTTTATACGAATCATCTAATAAAAGTAAGTATATATATATATATTAATATATATGTATAGTGTTCTTGGCATGTAAAGTATTTCTCACTAATTGGCTGGCAGATGGGTTGATACCCAGCCCATGCACCATTGTAGCAAGTCCTTGTTTGTCTTCCTACCAGTTTGTATCCAGTATTACACGAGTAGATGAGCTTTTGGTAACCAAAATGACTCCTTGTCATTGTTACGTTACCATTCAAAGGAGAGTTGGGTTTGTGGCATTTCGTTCTGTAGCCATAAGTAGCACTAACTTCTTGTAAGCACAGTAGACAAGTTAGCAATGACAGGATTTTAAGAAGCATCTTGTTGTGGTGGTGCTAACAATTATAATATCTGTAGCTTTACTGGCAGCCATTCCTTTTATAGATTAGCTAGCATATTTAGGCTGTGCCAAAGTGTTTTAAAGTAATAGCAAGAGTACATAATACCAAATAAGAAAAAATCAATATCTTTAGGTATTATGAACTCTTGGTAACTAGTATAAGACTATCTTGATCTACTTGTGCTGGGAGTAGTTGTGCCATTAACTTCAAGTGATGTACTAGTCTAAACAGTCACTCCTAACTGCATTATTTGTATATCAACACTTACCTTGATGAAAGTGGTTTAATTGTCTACCATTAGTCTTAATGTGTCTTAATGATTTGTGAGTGCAATTTATCTAATAAGGTATCGATTAGTCTCGAGTATAGCTAGACTTGCCCTCTAGAGTAGAATTTGCTTCAAAAGAGTAAAATTTTAATTTTTCATTCTTGTTAGTTTGGGTATAGTCATGCAGTTGGAATAATTCAGCCATTTGGAATCCTAATTGCCCTTGTTTCCTTTACAAATTAGCACAAGGAGAGAATTCTCCATTTTTGCAATTTTTTATACATGTTGTGCATCAACCTTGGGCTGATTTCAATCAAATTTAGATTTTTTACTAATTATCAAAAAATTGGGTCAGCGACCAAAGGCTATAGCCTTGGGTCTTTGGCCAAATTTTTGTCAAAAATGAAAAGGAGAGAATTTGCCATTATTATAATTTTTTCTCATGCATATACATGTTTTTTTGTTGTGTAGCAAGTTTGAGTTGATTTAGGTCGAAATTGGATTTTTTACAAATTTTTAAAGTTGCTCTAAAATCAGGCCAAACACCCTGTACTGTAGTACAGGGACATTGGCCAAATTTTTTCAAAATTGGCTAGGAAAGAATTCACCATTTTTATAATTTTTTTTCATACATATACATGTTTTTATGTTGTGTGGCAAGTTTCAGCTGATTCTGATCACAACTTGATTTTTTATGAATTTCTAAAGTTGCTCCAAAATCAGGCCCAACACCTTGTATTGTAGTACAGGGACATTGGTTGAAATTGGCTAGTAGAGAATTTATATACCAATTTTATATTTTTTTCTGATACATATATATGTGTTCTTATGTTGTATATATATATATATATTTAGTTTGAACTGATTCCGGTCAAATTTTGGAGCAACTTTAAAATTTCAAATTAGATCACAATGAACGCTTTTACTTTCACAAATTTAGTTAGTGAAGTTATTTATCAAAATAAATTTAAGTAATACAAATTAGTATAATAATTTATATAATTTCATGACAATAATATAATAATATCATAATATAAAAGCTCAGGAGATTTCTGTTCATTCATATTTTTTTAGAGAGTGGTCATATTGAATTTTGTCAGGATGACTTGATTCTTTGATGCATCGTGGAGGTGGGTCTGACCAGTAGCCATTGTAGAGACACTCTAGACGTGGCTTTCCAACTATTTTATAGCCATGAGAGCAACTAGTTGTCACATAGTCACCAGGATAATAGCCAGACATGTATATTTTGCCATGATGTGGTGGCTGAAGTTTGGGACATGGAGTTTCTAAATTTAGGGCAAAAATTGTCTCATTTTCGTGTTTAATTCTTTCTTACTTTTACAAGTAGGCTCCTCTCCTGACCACTCTCCGTTTGGCTGACATTTACGTGTTGAGCTACCAACCAGGAGACTTCCAGCATGACACACGTACGTTGCAACAGAGTAGACCGCCGTGTCCGGATAGTAAGAAACCTTTCCACCACTTGGATTTTTTAACTTTCCACAGTCGATAGCTATAAAAGGAACATTGTGCTATACTAGTACATAATGGGCACTTACGTCTGCAAGCTGGAGCATCACTAGACCACATCCCATTAGCTCGGCATATTGCCTCTTTGTGTCCAACTAGGTTGAATCCTTTGTTGCAAGCATATTTCACTCTTCCATTGAATTTTGTGTTTGTCACTGTCTTTGAGCCATTTGGATCAGGAGGATCGGGTAAACCGCAATCAACAGCTATAGTATAATTCAAAATCGTGAATATTACTATTAATAAACTTACCAACGCACAGTGGTGCTTTGTCTGACCAAGTTCTATCTTGTCTACAATAAACTGATCTTGATCCTCTTAAGAAATATCCACTGTTACACTCATAAATAGCTCTACCAAACAATCGTCTACTTATTACTCGTATGCTTCCGTTGGGATTTGGGTAGGGAGGACTACCACAAGTTATTTCTAAGTATCAAAGTGTTTACATTATATTTTATGCAAGTTCCTTTTGTCTTACTTCGACATGCAGGAGACCTTGAGCTCCATCTTCCATCAGACTGACATATCCTTGTGGCTGTTCCTATCAATTCATAGCCAAACCTACACTGGTAAATAGCAAGTCCTCCCAGTTCGCTGTTTGGGCTAATCTGGACTTGACCATTGACTGGATTGTTAAGTTGACCACAATCAATAGCTACAGCATGAAAAAGCAATATAATTATACCTTTCAGTGCATAAAATGTAAGCATGAGAAGGTTTTCAACTCACGTATGCACGAAGGCTCCCTGCTGGACCATTCACCATTGGCAAGACATTCCCTAGTTGGGTATCCATTAAGTGTGTAGCCTTTATCACAGGTGTATGTAGCAGAACTGCCCAGTTTTGTATCGGGAGAAACTGATACAGCTCCATTAGCAATAGCAGGCAATGGGCCACAGTCAATAGCTGAAGAACAATACATAGTATTGTGGCTTATACAACTAAAAACTTACGTTTACATTTCGGAATTCCTCCTATCCACTTTCCATGAGGTGAACACTTTTTAACATATGGTCCAACTAGTATGTATCCATGTTTGCAGAAGTAGACTAGTTCTTGTTTCTCATAGTTATGCTTTATGTATCCATTTTCTGGAGGTGGCAGCTTTGGACAGCGGTCTGGTATACACTTTGGTTGTGTTCCACCCCATTTTCCATTGGGGAGACATTTCCTTTTGTTATTTCCAACCAACTTGTAATATTTCTCACAATAGTAGGTTACTGTTCCTCCAATCCTTATGTCACCACCTTTGTAGCCACCATATGGTATACCATGGGGTTTACTGCACAGAATTGCTATTAAAAAAGAATTATTGGCACATTCGTAGATCCAAGTTTATCTTACGTTTACAAACTGGTTCATCTCCTCCCCATTTTCCATAGGCACATTTTCTATAAGGTGATCCAACTAGTTTATATCCATAATGGCAGGAATAAATAGCTTTCTTGTGTGGATAATAACCAGTCATATTAACAGTACCATAGTGTGGGTCTTTAAGTTGAGGACATCTAAATTTTGCTATAAAATATACAAGCATAGGTTAAAATTTAATAATTATATTATACTTACGTTTACAAACTGGCTCATCTCCTCCCCATTTTCCATAGGCACATTTTCTATAAGGTGATCCAACTAGTTTATATCCATAATGGCAGGAATAAATAGCTTTCTTGTGTGGATAATAACCAGTGATATTAACAGTGCCATAGTGTGGGTCTTTAAGCTGAGGACATCTAAATTTTGCTATAAAATATACAAGCATAGGTTAAAATTTAATAATTATATTATACTTACGTTTACAGACTGGCTCATCTCCTCCCCATTTTCCATAGGCACATTTTCTATAAGGTGATCCGACTAGCTTATATCCATAATGACAGGAATAAATTGCTTTCTTGTGTGGATAATAACCAGTCATATTAACAGTACCATAGTGTGGGTCTTTAAGCTGAGGACATTTAAATTTTGCTATAAAATATACAAGCATAGATTAAAATTTAATAATTATATTATACTTACGTTTACAGATTGGTTCTTCTCCTCCCCATTTTCCATAAGTACATTTTCTATAAGGTGATCCGACTAGCTTATATCCATAATGACAGGAATAAATTGCTTTCTTGTGTGGATAATAACCAGTCATATTAACAGTACCATAGTGTGGGTCTTTAAGTTGAGGACATCTAAATTTTGCTATAAAATATACAAGCATAGGTTAAAATTTAATAATTATATTATACTTACGTTTACAGACTGGTTCATCTCCTCCCCATTTTCCATAGGCACACTTTCTATAAGGTGATCCAACTAGTTTATATCCATAATGGCAAGAATAAATAGCTTTCTTGTGTGGATAATAACCAGTGATATTAACAGTACCATAGTGTGGGTCTTTAAGCTGAGGACATCTAAATTTTGCTGTAAAGTATACAAGCATAGGTAGGTTAAAATTTAATAATTATATTATACTTACGTTTACAAACTGGTTCATCTCCTCCCCATTTTCCATAGGCACATTTTCTATAAGGTGATCCGACTAGCTTATATCCATAATGACAGGAATAAATAGCTTTCTTGTGTGGATAATAACCAGTGATATTAACAGTACCATAGTATGGGTCTTTAAGCTGAGGACATCTAAATTTTGCTATAAAATATACAAGCATAGGTTAAAATTTAATAATTATATTATACTTACGTTTACAAACTGGCTCATCTCCTCCCCATTTTCCATAGGCACATTTTCTATAAGGTGATCCGACTAGCTTATATCCATAATGACAGGAATAAATTGCTTTCTTGTGTGGATAATAACCAGTGATATTAACAGTACCATAATAAGGGTCTTTAAGCTGAGGACATCTAACTTTTGCTGGAAAAAATTTAGTACAATAATTATTTTAATTATGATCAGTTTCCCTTACGTTTACACTCTGGCTCCTCTCCTTCCCATTTCCCATAGGCACATGCTCTGTGAGGTGATCCAACTAGCTTGTATCCATGATCACATGAATAGATAGCCTTTTGGTGCAGAGAGTAACCACTGACCTTAACACTGCCATAGTGTGGATCCCTGAGTTCAGGACAGTCTGAAAAAAGACTAAGTTTATAGTTTAATGCTAGATAATGTTTTTACCTTTGTACTGTGGTACTTTTCCACCATAGCCATGATTTCCTTTACCATGATATTTTCCAGGTGGACCAGGTTTATATTTTCCTCCTACGTGTGGGGTATCAGGCCCATGTTCCTCTGGTCCTTTTTTACCTGGAGGAGGTGGTGGGTGAGGTTTATACTCTACAGGCGTACGATCCGCAGGTCTTCTACTAGGAGGAGAGGGAGGAGGGGGAGGAGGTCCTGGCTCATATTTTTCTCCTATATATTTGTTAGGAGGCTGACCTCCAGGTCTTTTACCAGGTGTACGATCCCCAGGTCTTCTACCAGGAGGAGGAGGAGGAGGAGGTCTTTTACCAGGAGGAGGAGGAGGAGGTCCTGGTTCATATTTTTCTCCTATATATTTATTAGGAGGCTGACCCCCAGGTCTTTTACCAGGTGTACTATCCCCAGGTTTATGACCCCCAGGTCTTCTACCAGGAGGAGGAGGAGGAGGAGGTCCTGGTTCATATTTTTCTCCTATATGATGTTCTCTTGGTTTTTTACCAGGTATGGTTGGAGGATGAGGAGACCCTGGCCCATACTTTTTATGTGTACCAGGTGGGAAATCCTCAGGACTTTTACTTGGAGGAGAAGGTGGAGAAGGTGGTGAAGGTGGAGAAGGTGGTGAAGGATGAGGTGAATGATGTAGTTCTCCTTTGTGGTAGTATTTTTTGTAGTTCCTTGTTGGAAGTGTTGCCAATGCTGCAACACACAGTGCAAGTACAATCAGCAATCGAAGCTTCATTGCTGCCATTTCTTTATCAGAAAAAAAGGAATACTTGATCTCTTTCCCTCTCTTACTCTGAGGCTACTTTTATACTGGTACAGGCCATTAGACATTGTTTGTTGCTGCTCTACTCAATTATTCTGTCCTTCCATATCTTTGATTAAAGGTGTGCCACATTTTTCATTAAAGGCTCTTACTTTTCCTACTTTTAGCATTAAATTGATGTTCCTCTAGACCTAACAAGCATATTTGTATTGACTATTGGCATGTGATCCACTTCATAAGTTGTTTACTGTTTGAGCTGACGTAGTATGACTACAATTACCTATAGTGCCACTGGAATTGTAAAGTAAGAGAAAGTGAGGTCATGAATTCACAAAACTCCAAGCATAGATCTATAGTACAACTTAAAATTTAATAAAATGTGAAATCTGCTCAAATTTCTGTATCACAGTATGTTTTGTGCTCAAGTAAATGTATCTTTATCTCTAGGCATTTACAATAATTTTTATTTGTTTTTCATTTCTTTTGTTTTGTCTTTTGTAATGGAGGCCAACCATTTTATTGTGCCTACCTTCATCTTTTATCTCTTAAAAAATTTGTTTACATAATAATAATATTAAAAAAATCTTATTCAGCTCAAGCAAGCAAACAAACAAAAAGTTACATTTAAAAAGTTTCCTCTACTGTTAGTATAAGTGAGGCCATTCTCATTGGAAGTAAGTCAATGGCTGTGACATTACTTGACTTCACTATACCAAAGTCTGGAGTCGTTTCAGTTATTTCCTTTATCGTCCATTTTAAAAAGTCAGCTAAATTGATACGAGTCACGCCTTTAACACTTATTAATCTAATTTACTATGATCAATTAATGATGTACGTGTGTGTGTGTGCATACCTCATTCCAATCCTGTGATTAGAATCAGTTGATGATGCGGTTAATCTTTCAACACTGATAATGTGTATATTCTATCAAGGAAAATGAGAAAAAGCATAGACAAGAAACTAAAGAGAGATGACATGGGATTATATTTACATCATCCATTGGTTGACTGAATGGGCTCCATGAGTCAGTAGAACAAGATGTTGTCCACTTTTCTTTATTTTCAACAACAGCAACATGAACTAATATTGGTGACTGGATCTGCTGCATACCATGCAATGAAACACTATCAACATCTACAGTAGAATAACAATATTAATTGCTGCTATTAGTTGTATTGTTATCTACCAGCTGAGTTTATTAGTCCAAGTAGCATTGTATCGTTAATAATTGAAGTATCATCTCCTCTTGGATCATCTAACATTTGTAGGCGTCTAATAAATTTGATAGTAAATTACGAACAAATTAA
The DNA here is from genome assembly GCF_000090795.2 of Amphimedon queenslandica. NCBI lineage: Eukaryota > Metazoa > Porifera > Demospongiae > Haplosclerida > Niphatidae > Amphimedon > Amphimedon queenslandica. Next base: position 92,635 of record NW_003546256.1, on the reverse strand, counting down.
AGATCACAAAATGTATTTTTATAGCAAATAAAAATCTGCCAAAATAAAACACTGAATACCTATGAGTAAGTAGTTCCATTCTTCCTTCATTAGCAGTCACTCCCATTGGCCTCTTAGTAGCTATTACAAAAGCTTTATTGTCACCATTGTCTCTTAAATGAGCTCTTCCAACCAATGGATAATAATTCTTCTATTAGATATAAATTAACAGACATGGGGTGATTATAGTAATGTGAAATAGTAATAGCAGTATGATGATACAAGTGTATGGTTTTTTAATGGGCTATCTAGTATTTTTTAAATTGGCATCTTTTTTAAAATGGCAGTAACTTGAAAAATTTAAGTCGGGATCAGCTCAAACTTTCTATGTAATCTAAATACATTAATATGCATTAGAAATGTAATAAAAATTGGGAGTGATTTTTTAGCCATTTTTGGAAAAAATCATGGGCATGTACAGTACATGTACATGTACATGTACTGTACATGTACATGCATGTAGATGTAGATGTAGATGTAGATGTAGATGTAGATGTAGATGTAGATGTAGATGTAGATATAGATGTAGATATACATGTACATGTACATGTACAGGGATTTTTTCAGATTTTGGCATATTTCATAAAATGGCTATAACTCGAAAAATTTAAGTCGGAATTAGCTCAAACTTTCTACATAGTATAAATACATCAATATGCCTCAGAAAATGTAATTAAAATTAGGAGTGATTTTTTAGCCATTTTTTGGAAAAAACCATGGGCTATAGTACAGGGATTTTTTCAGATTTTGGCATATTTTATAAAATGGCTATAACTCGAAAAATTTAAGTTGGAATTACCTCAAACTTTCTACATAGCATAAGTACATCGATATGCCTCAGAAAATGTAATAAAAATTAGGAGTGATTTTTTAGCCATTTTTCGGAAAAAACCATGGGCTATAGTACAGGGACTTTTTCAGATTTTGGCATATTTCATAAAATGGCTATAACTCGAAAAATTTAAGTCGGAATTACCTCAAACTTTCTACATAGCATAAAAACATCAATATGCCTCAGAAAATGTAATTAAAATTAGGAGTGATTTTTTAGCCATTTTTCGGAAAAAACCATGGGCTATAGTACAGGGATTTTTTCAAATTTTGGCATATTTCATAAAATGGCTATAACTCGAAAAATTTAAGTCGGAATTACCTCAAACTTTCTACATAGTATAAATACATCAATATGCCTCAGAAAATGTAATTAAAATTAGGAGTGATTTTTTAGCCATTTTTCGGAAAAAACCATGGGCTATTATAGTACAGGGATTTTTTCAGATTTTGGCATATTTTATAAAATGGCTATAACTCAAAAAATTTAAGTCGGAATTACCTCAAACTTTCTACATAGCATAAGTACATCGATATGCCTCAGAAAATGTAATAAAAATTAGGAGTGATTTTTTAGCCATTTTTCGGAAAAAACCATGGGCTATAGTACAGGGATTTTTTCAGATTTTGGCATATTTCATAAAATGGCTATAACTCGAAAAATTTAATTCGGAATCAGCTTAAACTTTCTACATAGCATAAATATATTAATATGCCTCAGAAAATGTAATAAAAATTGGGAGTGATTTTTTAGCCATTTTTCGGAAAAAACCATGGGCTATAGTACAGGGATTTTTTCAGATTTTGACATATTTCATAAAATGGCTATAACTCAAAAAATTTAAGTCGGAATCAGCTCAAACTTTCTACATAGCATAAGTACATTAATATGCATTAGAAAATGTAATAAAAATTGGAAGAGATTTTTAGCCATTTTTCGGGAAAAACCATGGGCTATACGGTGTAGTTGCTTCTTTTTATTCCAGTTCATATTGCAGTGACAACTGACCTGAAGAGGAACATCCATTTCATATACTCTTGACTAGTTGGGATAAATAAAAATAATTATGGACAATATTGCATCATACCATTGGGTAAAATCCGCTAGTGTAAGTTGTAAAGCTATTCTTTGAATTTAAATTAGTATTAAAGGCTATACTAATTGACATATCCCGTAAATCAGGAAGAGGACCAACTCTACGAAATATTAGAAGCTAGAATGATAGCATAATACAATACATACTTACGTAGGCTGTACTTCAACGAAATAATTGTATAAATCATTTTTATTGATTGGCTTGAATAATCTATATGCAATTTTGATAGGGCAAGAATCCTAATATAACAGTAATAATAATAAGTATAGGTTATACACCGAGGTAGAGGTTTCTATGGTATTTATTAACTACCAGCTGCTGATAATAAGACCACAGTTGACATACATACAACATATCTAACAGGCTAGGCCAGTAAAGAATCAACCAAACTTGATAAATGGACTAATAAGAGCATAAGCGTAGAGTACCAAACTGCCAATCAATTAATTATTTAACGAGATAGGTTTATATTTTTACGAGCTAGGTTAATATGAAAATAATTGACCTCTAATACTGCAATCTGATTGGTCAATCGCAAGGTGGCATGGTAGAATTATTATTATTATTATTATCATAGTAATATTACAGTTGGTATATTTTGTTGTATTTCCCACATAAGAGGACCAGAAGCAGTTTGAATGATAGGCAGAACCTATAAAAAGAATGATGGATCATTATAGCAAGAATGAAATCCATACTGTCGTATCATTAATAACAGCCTTTGAGCCTTCATCAGGTACAAACGTATACACATTGGTCCCATCGCAGACCGAATGTGGTACAAAACTGGGAGCCTTTTTTTCAAAATATTCGACAAAATTTACTGATATTTCCATATCATCTTTGCTGATGGAATTGCTCCACTCACTCAACCGATTATATGCATCAAACGATAAGGATATTACACCATTGTTTAGAGTCATAGCTCTATCAGCATTACTGCCTATAAATGGCAGTATGATTATAGTCATCATCATCATGATTATACTTACCTTCTTGTTTCTCCTGGGAGCAAGTCTTCTTAGTCACAAACATCACTTTTATACCAAAAGGTTCAAATTGTCCAGGAATGTAAACTTTATCCTTCACTTGTTGGTAAGGTATGGACAGCAACTCTCCACTGGTTGATAATTCAGAGACCTGTATCATCATAAAATGTATTTGCATTCATATTATTAATAATAATGTTCATGAATACCTGTACACAAAGACTGGGCGGGAGATCGATCTCAGAATAAAGTGACCTAAATTTAAAAGATGCTTTAGAAAATGTCAATTGTTTATAATGATGAACCTATTATGTCCATCAGGATTGTACAATACAGCTACCGCAACATTGTCATCATTTAATTTCTGTAAAGTGTTAGGAATATCAGCACTCAACAACGACACCTGTTTACCACACAATGCAATTTCCTATTGAGAAAAAAAAGAAAAATAAAATAAATAAATAGCAGGGTATTACTTTTAAAATGGCGGTGCTATTCAAGCCAGAAGAAATTGCAGACATTAATCTGTTATCATAGTCTTCATAGCAATTAGGAAAGCTAGTTCCAGTAATGGCATCGTGATGAGACAGTAATGAGAGTGTCTCCTTGCACAACAATAATGAATCCAGTACATGAGCATCATTGGTTTGACTGAAAGCTAGCAATGATTGTAGCGCAAATGTTACTGAGTTTTGTTTCCGGGCTAATGTTTTTTGGGAAGGCTTTGAAGTAAAAAACCCACTCCAGTATCCATCGTCAATCAGATACCCACACGGAGAGTCTAATACTCCTTTCACGCCATTACATCTCTCAGAGAGACAAGGATAGCAAGCTATGTATGGAAAGAAATCTCCACCATTAACGTAAGGGAATGATGCACCAGAATTGAGTACAGCTGTAAAATAGTCATTTAGCGTCGAATATTGCACTGTCATCCCAAAGTCATCAGAACGAGAATTAATGTATGCAACTATTTTGTCCATCGTGCTAAAGTGTTCGCTGGCATTGAAGAATGCGAAATCGTTTCCAAAAGGAACGAGTAGATGATTTGTACGCGACCAAGAGAGGCGAGTCTTACAAGTTGACACAAAAGACTCTGCTCTCTCTTTAGTGTCGAGTCCAAGCATTGTCGGAGTTGAATAATGTTCGCCAAGGACATGCGTAAACATGCTAGCGTTTGAATAAGGCGAAGTCCAGTAAAACTCCAGACTCTTAGTCTCTCGCATTCTTTGCTTTATATCATTAGGTATCCTGTTGATGACTATCCCCTTATATTGGAGAGCTGAGTATAACTCAGGCATCAGCAAGGAGTGACCAAATGGGTCTATGTGCCACTCGTATTTCGGTCTAGTATTCAACTCTTTACTGAGGAAATCAAGCCCAAGACTTAGCTGAGTATTGATGGTATATGTATTAGTTACTGCTTCATCATGCATGACCCAACCTCCACCAATAAATTCAAGCCTCTTCTCGCTTAGCAACTCTCTTAATGTGTCCTTCTGTTCTGTGCTTGCATCCTCCATCCACCATTTTGATAGAAAAGAGACTTCTTCCCATACAAATTTCCTTGCTTTGTCCTCGTGGAGTGCTTGTATGACTGAATCTAGGATGGAGTGGACTTGTGATTTGTAATAGTCATCAAAGCTGAGCCTGTATCCAGCATCACAGTGACTGTGTGGGATTAAATGAATGGTAGAAGCAGAACTGAAACCAATTAACAGGCTAAAGGTGGGGATTATGACTAAAAACATCTTGAATAATGTAGAGTATACACGTGGGATATCCTTTTCGAAATACGCCATCTTTTTCTTTACACCAAACATGCACCACGCCTTGCATGAACTTTATTGCATAGCTACATTAATGATTAAGGATAAGTTAATTTGGCAAACTGCAGCTTGATGGCATTGTTTTGAATTTGTGATAAGTACAAATGCATTAATGATAGTCAAATTAATCCATTAAGTGTTGTTTATAGACAAATGTGTTATGACCTAATCCTCCATTACAAGCCAAAATACTAATAGTGTCAAAATGATCATGCATGAACAGCTTAGCACTTTAAATTTTAAATTTAATCAGCAAATTTAAATTTAATCAGCAAAAATTATCCATAGAATAATCAGTATTTTATGCACATTATACATTAAATGTTTTGTTTCAAAAGTTAATATTCATGTTCCTTGTATGAGCCACCATATCCTCCTCCATAGGATCCTCCATAATGATCATCTTTCTTGCACTGAGCAGCAGATCCGCTCCATTGACCATTGTGAAGACATACTCTGCGGTTCTTGCCACTCAAACTGTATCCATAACGACAGCTGTAGACAGCATAATCACCAGGATATTGACCAGAGGTGTAAACTTTGCCATACTGTGGAGGTTTAAGTTTAGGACACTGGATTTCTAAAAGTATACTAATAAATGAATTTTACATGTTGATTTTCTTTTACTTTGACAGCCTGTCTTTTCTCCTGACCATGTTCCATCGGCTTGGCAAGTACGTACTTCACTACCAGTAAGTCTGAATCCTTTCTTACATCTGAAAGTAGCAGTTGAAGTGAAATAAGTTCCTGGATAGTAAGTTACATCACCATTTTTAGGCTTTTCAAGTTCACCACAGTCAACAGCTAGAAAATAAAGATAATATTTTTAGTTAAAAAGATGTAACAGCATACGTTCGCAGACAGGAGCTGGGTTGGAATATAGGCCATTTGCTTGACAAATGGACACAGATTTACCAACAGTATTAAAACCCCTGTTACATCTGTAAACAATTCTGCTCCCAAGAGTGGTAGTAGTGAAATGTATTGAACCATTAGGATCTGCTGGATCAGGGGCACCACAATCAACAGCTAATGAAATAGAAATATAATGAAGTGGCTTGAAGAATGTAATGTCTTGTTCTTACGTTCACATGTAGGAGCATCATCAGAATAAGTTTTATCATTCTGAC
>NW_003546256.1:83842-86710 GCF_000090795.2 Amphimedon queenslandica | reverse complement strand
ATCAGGATCTGGTTGTTTACCACAGTCAATTGCTATAGTATAAAGTAGAATATAAATTATATGCTATGCATAATGATTTAGCTTACGATTGCAAGTAGGGGCAGAGCCACTCCAGTGACCATTAGCTTGGCAAGTCCTTACATCATCAGAGCTAAGTTCATATCCTAGTTTACACCTGTACAATGCTTGACCTCCAAACAGTGTATTAGGTGAAATATGAACCCATCCATTTTCAGGGTCATCCAAGTCTCCACAGTCAACGGCTAAAATTTTTGATAGCATAATATATAAATATTTATTTTTCCTGTTGGTATATCTTACGCATGCAACTTGGTTCTTGTCCAGACCATTCTCCATTAGCTAGACAAGTCCTTGTGTCATGACCAACTAGTTTGTATCCACTGTTGCAAGTGTATGTAGCAGTACTACCCAATCTAGTATCAGGATGTATAGATACAGCTCCATTAGCAATGTGAGGCAATGGACCACAATTGACACCTAAATGATGACATTATAACATTATATTATTCTAGTGGTAATAACTCACGTTTGCAGATTGGTGCTTCTCCTGACCATTTACCACTACGTGAGCATGACCTTCTAGCAAATCCAACCAATTGGAATCCTTCATTACAGGAATAGATAGCTTTCTGTCCAGGATAACGACCAGTGACATTCACACTACCATCCTTAGGGTCAGGAAGCTTAGGGCAAACCCTCTTGTCTAGTGTAAACAAATTAATATTAAATATTAGTTTACTGACAAGGTATAAATAAACTGCATAATGGTTCACATAGATCTAAGCTTACATGGTGGATATCTGTATCCAGAATGATAGCCACTACCTGGTCGATGAGATCCTCCATATGGAGGTCTTCCATATGGTCGTCGTCCATATGATCTTCCTCTACCATATCCACCACCATAAGAGTCTTGAGCAATTGTTGCTCCAAGAATTGCAATGAGCACAAGACTTGCAAATAATACCTTCATTATGAAAGAGATTCTGTTCCTTTCTGTAGGTGACTCTTTGTTCACCTTCCTTGCCTTTTATACTTTTCTCTTCTAATACCAGGTTTTTAATATTTGGTCTTCGATTAAAATGGGGTATTCACTAAGTTTGCTACACCTTTTTGTGCCAGCCATGACAAAGCTAAGAGTTTTACGAAGTAGTTAATGGTGAGGTGACTGTCACATTACCACGATAGTCAAAATTTCTTTTAAGCCTTAATTTGATATGTCTTGTTGCTTTAATTATATTTTATCAATGAAAGAGTGCTCATGGCCTTTTGTGATGCATGCAGTAATTACAGAAAGAGCTTAATACTATTACTTCTGTGACGAAGAAATAAGTTGTTAATACCAAGTACACATATAGATCTAATTCATTATGTACATGCATACTTTCTTATTATTTATTCAACAATTTTTTTGTTATAGTACATTATGCATAATTTGCATTTATTTTTTTTGCAACAAGATTAGTTAGTGCAGAAGTCTGTCTATTTATACCTGCATCATTGATCTGTCACAGTTCATTACTATTCAACTAATCAAATTACAGTTTCAAATGCAGCCATGCAGGGGCGGTTCTAGGATTTAATTTCTGGGGGGCCTTAATGATATGGGTGGGATAATTAGTGGGTGCGGTCAACCAGGCTTGCATGCAGGATTCCATTTGGAAAGTCAAAATTTAGAAGATTAGGCCTCTTAAATGAGCTCCTTTGTGGTTTACAGACTGTTTACATAGTCGAGCACTGCAGCTGTTTCACAGTTTACATAGATAAAACCAAGAACTAATTTTATACTTCACCACAAAAATTTTGGGGGGCCATGGCCCCCCCAGGCCCCCCCAGACCCGCCACTGCAGCCATGACAGTAATAGATCTACATGTTAGATACATTGTAGCCCAAATTTATCATGAGTTATGTCTTGATTCACACTTGTTGGGGTGTATCTAGTCTATTAACTCATTAGCAAATAAATGCATTTAGCTATTCGTACTGCATTAATTTGTCTATCATTAATGCAGTGGTTTTATCTAGTAGACTCTACAAGGCACTTGCACACAGGCACCTTGAGATATCAACACTATTATATATATGTTGTATATACCATGACGATATGGGAATCGATATCCTGAGACCGAGGATACTTTAAATTGATATCACCCTTGGGCCGAAGGCCCAAGGGTGATATCAATTCAAAGTATCTGAGGTGGAGGGTGTATCAACCCATATCGGCATGTTATATATGTTATATTTCATCTATGAATCTCATTAATGATATATATATATATATATATATATATATATATATATATAGGTTTGATTATGTAGATCAGCATTATGTAGATCAGCATTATGTAGATCAGCATTATGTAGATCAGCATCAACAATCGGCATGAGTGGTATAGAGTTTAGTAGCAATCAAGAGAGCTACTATGTAAACTAGACTGTTTTTGCCACTTAGCTCTGAAATGCTGTAAAATCAACTTTACAATTTAATATTAGTTAATATTTTATTTAGCAAAAATATCTATAAATAATCAATATTTTGTGCACACAGAGAATGTTTCAAAAGTTAATATTCATGCTCCTTGTATGAGCCACCATATCCTCCTCCATAGTATCCTCCATAATGATCATCTTTCTTGCACTGAGCAGGAGATCCGCTCCATTGACCATTGTGAAGACATACTCTGCGGCTCTTGCCACTCAAACTATATCCATAACCACAGCTGTAGACAGCATAATCACCAGGATATTGACCAGAGGTGTAAATTCTGCCATACTGTGGAGGTTTAAGTTTAGGACACTGGATTTCTAAAAGTATACTAATAAATGAATTTTATGCATAGAGTTTT
>NW_003546256.1:79887-81829 GCF_000090795.2 Amphimedon queenslandica | reverse complement strand
AGATCGTTCATGTGAAGGTCTTCCATATGGTCCTTGTCCATATGGTCTTCCTCTAACATATCCATCACCATGAGATTCTTGAGCAAATGTTGCTCCAAGAATTGCAATGAGTACAAGACTTGCAAATACCTTCATTATGAAAGAGATTCTGTTCCTTTCTGTAGGTGACTCTTTGTTCACCTTCCTTGCCTTTTATATGCCTTTCTCTTTGAATTATGTTTTCAATATTTGGTCTTCCATTAAAATAGGGTATTCACAAAGTTTACTGCACCCACTTGTGACAGCCATGACATTGCTAAAATAGTTAATAGAAAGTGAAGTTTGTGTAGACTGTGGCATTACTATAGGCTAGTCAAAATTCCTTTAAAGCCTAGATTAGATATGTCTAGCTTATGTTTAGTGTTAGTTCCATTTATAAATTGATGTATGAATCAATTAATGACACATATACAGTGAATAGAGAGTCTGCTTTTGATGAGACAAAACATTCTTTGAATTCTTATTGACTGTTTTTAGTATGAAGTTTCTCTTTTCCCTGTCTGTTATGCATAAACCAAGTTCTGTCAACATGTTTGAGTAGCCAAAAGTTATACAGTTTTAAAATTCAAATGCAGCCACAACAGAAATACATTATTTCCTACATCTGCTTATTTAGACTTTGACTTTGTGAATCAAGCAATCTTGGATCTTGTTAGTGGACTGTCAAGTAAAGTTTGAGGTTAAATTCTACATTTTAATGATTTTTTCTGATACATATATCTACATCTCCTTATGTTTTACATCAACTTTGAGCTGATTCCAATCAAATTTGGTTTTTAAAAGTTACTTGAAAGTTGAGTGAAAGTCCCTGTACTATAAGTACAGGATATTTTATGAAAAACGGCTAGGAGAGAATTTTTAATATTTATAATTTTCCTAATGGATATACATGTTCCTATGTTGTGTAGAAAGTTTGAGCTGATTCCAATTACATTTTTTACAAATTATTAAAGTTGCTCCAAAATGTTTGCCAAAAATTAAAAGGAGAGAATTCTTCATTTTTATAATTATTCTGATGCATATACATGGTCTTATGTTGTGCACAAAGTTTGAGCCAATTCTGATTGCATTTGAATTTTTTTACAAATTTTAAAAGTTGTAGATGGCCATAAACTACTAGCTGTTATACTAGTGTAGTGATAATTAATTAATTTAATGTGAATCAATTATTTAATATAATTTAATTAGCAAAAATTGTCCATAAATAATTGACAATCAATGTGCCATTGGTTTCAAAAGTTAATATTCATGCTCCTTGTATGAGCCACCATATCCTCCTCCATAGTATCCTCCATAATGATCATCTTTCTTGCACTGAGCAGGAGATCCGCTCCATTGACCATTGTGAAGACATACTCTGCGGCTCTTGCCACTCAAACTATATCCATAACCACAGCTGTAGACAGCATAATCACCAGGATATTGACCAGAGGTGTAAATTCTGCCATACTGTGGAGGTTTAAGTTTAGGACACTGGATTTCTAAAAGTATACTAATAAATGATTTTTATGCATAGAGTTTTTTACTTTGACAGCCTGTCTTTTCTCCTGACCATGTTCCATCACATTGACAAGTACGTACTTCACTACCAGTAAGTTTAAATCCTTTCTTACATCTAAAGGTAGCAGTTGAAGTGAAATAAGTTCCTGGATAGAAAGTTACTCCACCATTTTTAGGTGCTGGAAGAACACCACAGTCAACAGCTAAAAAAAGATTTTTTTTAGTTAAAAAGAGTGTAGATATAAGAACATACGTTTGCAGACAGGAGCTGGGTTGGAGTATAGGCCATTTGCTTGACAAACGGACACAGATTTACCAACAATATTAAAACACTTATTACATCTGTAGACAACTCTGCTCCCAAGAGTGGTAGTAGTGAAATGTATTGAACCATTGGGATCTG
>NW_003546256.1:33106-79034 GCF_000090795.2 Amphimedon queenslandica | reverse complement strand
TAGCATAATATAAAAATATAAAAATACTTATTTTTCCTGTTGGTATATCTTACGCATGCAACTTGGTTCTTGTCCTGACCACTTTTTGGTAGCTAGACAAGTCCTTGTATCATCACCAACTAATTTGTATCCACTGTTGCAAGTGTATGTAGCAGTACTACCCAATCTAGTATCAGGATGTATAGATACAGCTCCATTAGCAATGTGAGGCAATGGACCACAATTGACACCTAAATGATGACATTATAACATTATATTATTCTAGTGGTAATAACTCACGTTTGCAGATTGGTGCTTCTCCTGACCATTTACCACTACGTGAGCATGATCTTGTAGCAAATCCAACCAATTGGAATCCTTCATTACAGGAATAGGTAGCTTTCTGTCCAGGATAACGGCCACTGACTTTCACACTACCATCCTTAGGGTCAGAAAGCTTAGGGCACACAACCTTGTCTAGAATAAACAAAAATTGATACATTTACTGATTAAATTTGACATAGCTTACATGGTGGATATCCAGAATGATAGCCACTACCTTGTTTTACACTGTGTTCTCGTGAATAAGATCGTTCATGTGAAGGTCTTCCATATGGTCCTTGTCCATATGGTCTTCCTCTAACATATCCATCACCATGAGATTCTTGAGCAAATGTTGCTCCAAAAATTGCAATGAGTACAAGACTTGCAAATAATACCTTCATTATGAAAGAGATTCTGTTCCTTTCTGTAGGTGACTCTCTGTTCATCTTCCTTGCCTTTTATATACTTTTCTCTTTGAATTATGTTTTCAATATTTGGTCTTCCATTAAAATAGGGTATTCACAAAGTTTACTGCACCCACTTGTGATAGCCATGACATAGTTAAAAGTCTAAGAAATAATTAATAGAGAAGACAGTTAGTTTAGACTGTGGCATATTACTACAGTAGTCAAAACTTCATCGGAGTCTTGATTAGATACGTCTATCTTATGTTTCTTGCTTGTTACTCAGTAAAACATCATTTAGGTAAGTCATAATGCTATAATAAACAGAGAGCCTGAGTTTATGATTCTGTGGGAAAATATTTGTATTTAAAAGTTGCTTTCTTGGCAATTCTATGGCCACTTGTATTGCAATGAATGCTTCCATTTTCTGATTTATAATAATGCTTATTCTCATATTACAAAATAAATTATGGGATGTAAAATGAAATTAATATCATTAGTCATCATAATATGAACCGTGACTCTTGACTGGCCCTCCATAGTGATCACTTTTAACACAGTCGCGATCAGACCCACTCCAGTGGCCAGTGTGAAGGCATACCCTGCGTCGACTACCATTCAACCTATACCCGTAGCTGCAGTGGTACACAACATAGGCACCTGGGTGTCGTCCTGAGGTATAAATCTTGCCAAATCGTGGCGGTTTTAATTTTGGGCATTGGATTTCTGGAATGAAAACTCAATTATGATATCCTGCTAGATCTAATTATAATTTTTCATTACTTTGACAAACAGGTTGCATTCCTGACCATTCTCCATCAGCCATGCAGCTGCGTGTACTGCTTCCTACCAGTTTAAACCCTGGTCTGCACTGGAAGGTAGCAGTTGAGGGGAAGGTGGTCCCTGGATAAAAGGTCACTCCACCATTAGCTGGTTTCTTAAGTGTGCCACAGTCAATAGCTAAAGAATATAATTATAATAAACAAGTCTCAAATTAAAGGAAACAGCATACGTTGACAGATAGGAGCTTCACTGGAATATTTTCCATTTGGTTGACAGGCAGATATAGGATTTCCAACAAGTGTATAGCCAGCATTACATGAGTAGACAACTGTGCTTCCAAGAGTGGTAGCATTGAATTGCATTGAACCATTAGGATCTGCTGGATCAGGGGCACCACAATCAACAGCTAATGAAATACAAATATAATGAAGTGGCTTGAAGAATGTAAGGTCTAGTTCTTACGTTGACATGTAGGAGCATCATCAGAATAAGTTTTATCATTTTGACAATAAATGGTAGCACTGCCAACAAGGAAGTATCCAGTATTACATGAGTAAGTGGTTTTATCTCCAAGAGAAGTTCCTTCAGTTGACTCAATCTGGCCATTAGGATCAGAAGTTGGTTGATCACCGCAGTCAATTGCTATATAATACAAATTGTAGGCTATATGTAACGGAATTAGCTTACGGTCACAAGTAGGAGCAGAGCCACTCCACTGGCCACTAGCTTGGCAAGTCCTTACAACATCAGAGCTAAGTTCATATCCTAGTTTACACCTGTACAATGCTTGACCTCCTAACAGTGTATTGGGTGAAATATGAACCCATCCATTTTCAGGGTTATCCAAGTCTCCACAATCAACAGCTGAGTATTGAAATAATTGATAATCAATAAGTACATGAATAAAAAGTTACTTACGAGTACAAGTTGGTTCAGATCCTGACCACTGGCCACTGGCCTGGCATGTCCTCACACTGTCTCCTTGTAGTGTATACCCATCATTACATGAGTAGGTAGCATTACTACCTAACATTGTATCAGGAGCAATTGATACCTCCCCATTAGCAATGTCTGATAGGTCACCACAATCAATACCTAAAAGGTTATTGTCATGCTAAATAGTAATTATTATTATGAGCAGTATTTTGCTTACGTTGACATGTAGGAGCCTTATCAGAATATGTTCCGTCATTCTGACAGTAAATAGTCTCTGATCCTTCAAGTGTGTATCCAGCATTGCATTGATAAGCAGTTTGATTTCTGAGGGAAGTTCCTTGAGTGGCTTTAATTGAACCATTAGGATCAGGTTCGGGTTGAGGGCCACAATCAATTGCTATTAGCAAACAATACACCAGTAATTAGCTACAACAAGGTCAACTTGACTTACGGTCACAAGTAGGGGCAGAGCCACTCCACTGGCCACTAGCTTGGCAAGTCCTTACAACATCAGAGCTAAGTTCATATCCTAGTTTACACCTGTACAATGCTTGACCTCCCAACAGTGTATTAGGTGAAATATGAACCCATCCATTTTTAGGGTCATCCAAGTCTCCACAATCAACAGCTAAAAACTGAATAAAAATATGTTTCAAAGCTTCTTAAGCTTACGGGCACAGGTTGGTTGAGATCCAGACCACTCCCCATTAGCTTGACACATTCTCATTGAGCTTCCTTGTAGTGTATATCCATCATCACATGAGTAGGTAGCATTACTACCTAACATTGTATCAGGAGCAATTGATACCTCCCCATTAGCAATGTCAGGCAAATCACCACAATCAATACCTAAGAAATGTTTTATTAATTCATGTATGTAATTATACTGGCATTGGTTTACGTTCACATGTAGGAGCATCATCAGAATAAGTTTTATCATTCTGACAATAAATGGTAGCACTGCCAACAAGGAAGTATCCAGTATTACATGAGTAAGTGGTTTTATCTCCAAGAGAAGTTCCTTCAGTTGACTCAATCTGGCCATTAGGATCAGAAGTTGGTTGATCACCGCAGTCAATTGCTATAGTATAAAATAGAATATAAATTGTATGCTATATGTAATATGAATTATCTTACGGTCACAAGTAGGGGCAGAGCCACTCCACTGGCCACTAGCTTGGCAAGTCCTTACAACATCAGAGCTAAGTTCATATCCTAGTTTACACCTGTACAATGCTTGACCTCCAAACAGTGTATTAGGTGAAATATGAACCCATCCATTCATAGGGTTGTCCAAGTCTCCACAGTCAACAGCTATTAGATATAAAGATATACTATAATCTGCTTTTAAATTTGCTTTTACTTACGTCTACAAACTGGTTCTTGTCCAGACCATTTTCCATTAGCTAGACAAGTCCTTGTGTCATTACCAACTAGTTTGTATCCACTGTTGCAAGTGTATGTAGCAGTACTACCCAATCTAGTATCAGGATGTATAGATACAGCTCCATTAGCAATGTGAGGCAATGGACCACAATTGACACCTAAAGGATGACATTAATGAACAATACAATATTAAAGAAGCGACTCACGTTTGCAGATTGGTGCCATTCCAGACCAAGTTCCATTGCCTATGCACAACCGAATGTGAAATCCAACCAATACATATCCTTTATTGCAGGAATAGATAGCTTTGTGTCCAAGATATTGACCAGTAACATTCACTTTACCACCAACTGGAGCACTAAGCTTTGGACACTTAGCTCCTACAGTAACATATAATAAGAGTTTTAATGTATAATGTACTATGTACATACGTGGATGGTAATATGATCCATAGCCACTTCCATACTTAACCCCAGCACTTGAGCCCTGGTGATGGTGGTATGGAGGCTGAGGAGGAGTACCAGAGGTTCGAAGGACCCTCTCTAAAGTAGCAGCTGCTGAGAAAGAAAGGAAAGTAATAAAAAGTAAGACGATTCCAAGTTTAGGATTCATGATTCCTGAAAAATTTAGTACAGCCTCTATCTCCTTTGCCACGTCTTTATATAAGCTTGGAGCTTTTGTGGGCAGACATTGAAACTCTTGTCTAACAAAATGATTATCGAACGCTCTAAGTCTTAACATATCTTCCTTAGTCACAAGTAATCTCGTGTACAGTCAAAATTCTATTATTAGAGTGAAGCATGATATGTATAGGGCCATTAACATTAAGACGCATTATTGGGTTAAGGACACAAGCCGTGTCAACATGTGGGAATCATGTCTATGCTGATGCGATCAATTTCAGCTAATGCAGTGGTGTTTATAAACGCAAACAAGCATTCATAAGAGGGTTGTGCTGTACATGTACATGAGGGGCCTAAGAAAATGTAACAAGTATTGTGTTGTAGCTTAATTATTATAATATATTGTCATAACTCATAAAGCATACACATAAAAGACATCCACGAGTAAAATGTTAGCATAATAATAGCAAAACACATAAAACAACAACAACAACAACAACAACAACTAATAATAATAACAACAATAATAATAATAATAATAATAATAATAATAATAATAATAATAATAATAATAATAATAATAATAATAATAATAAGTCAACAACAGTATAGCTTTATGAAGAATTAAGTTCCTAAATGTCTTTGGCAATAACAATTAATAATAATAATAATAATAATCATAAGCTCTACACTTCACATCATTAGTTTTTCTATCTAGCTCTTTCCTCACTACACTTCCGTTTCTTTGCTGTCCTTGAAAACAGGATTATCTCCAGCATTGTAGCGAGAGGATTTTGGTGTGAGTGTGTAATGGGGGAGTTGGGACAGAAGGAGCTGATCGTTTGACTCCAATCCTGACTTGAATGCATTGACGACACGAATCTAAAAGAAATGAAATATAAAATACGCAATTACATTAAACTACATGTACATGTATACGGGCTGTACAGCAAACTCACCTGTGTCCTGAGACGGCTCAGTGATTTGGCCCACAGAAGACGAGCTCTGTTAGCGTCATAAGAATCGAGACCAATGTCATAATCATTTTCATCTGAGGGAAAAAAAAGGAATGTGAAAGAATTGTTTATAGGAAGAAATGAATGCAGTTATACTATTAGGGTTTCACAAACTTAACAGACAAGAGGTCAATTATTATTTGAAATTTAACATAAAATTTTGATCGGAATCAGCTCAAACTTTCTAAACAATGACCCTGTACAATAGTACAGGGACTTTGGCCAGATTTTGGTGGAACTTTAAAAATTTTGAATTTTAAGGCAACTTATCTACATGTACATGTATTGATAATTTCCAATTGAAAACTTTTATCATGTACACATACATGTCCTTTTTGTACAGTTTCAGTGCAAAACATTAATAAAACATACATGCATATTTGTAAATACTGGCATTGAAAAGGACGTAATATTTTCAAAAACACCATAAAGCATAATCATTTAACTAGAAAAGTACAAGTTAGTACAAAAACAACACAATTATACATGCCATTCATTTACGATACATAAGGATCACACACGATGCTGATGGGGGAAATTTACGCAGCTGAGGAAGAAACAAGATATGCTTTTGCTTTATGAATGGACTTCACAGATGGGCGCTTTTATCTGTCTGAGTTTGGACTACACAGCTGGGTTTACACAGCAACACAAAACACGTCTTTATGATAGTATTGTGCTTTTCACACCTTAGCCCAGTATTGGTCTTTTGACACATTTGCCTGTAAACTACATGATACAGGGATTTACGGAGCACTGGATGATAGCCTTATACTGGCTTAAGGTGCTAACATGCGTCCTGATACTAACTCATTCATCAATCATTATCTGGGAGCTTAACTAGTAAGTACATGCATGGACACTGCTTATCAGTCTTTTGCAGAGTCTAAAACATATATCTCTCCTGTAAAAACTAAGAACTTAAAGAACTGAGAACAACAGCATTGTCTGGACAAAGGAGATGCACCTTTTATCATTGCTTGTGCAGTCTTAGTGATAGCAACAAGTGTATAATGATAGTAGACTTTTGAAATATGATATCATTATTGATTACATTCAAATGAGTTCCTGAAACATGAGACACACATAAAACACGAGTTACAGACATATCACATGAATCCCGTTTCTTGAAACAAGACATGCAACGTACCATTATTAAACGCAACATTTGTCCTAATTTTCAGAAAAACAAAACCATATATGTATACTATAATTAAGTGAGAGTTTGCCATGATAAAGGAGGGGAGTCTTAATGAATCAGTATTTTTTTACACAAATTCTTCCAACAAAATAATTCATTTGCTACCTTGTTGGTCGTCACTCTTTTTCCTCCAAGGTAGTCGTATAGCAGGGAACCTCTCTACTGGTATTAGTGTGAGTATTTGACCCCAAACAAGCTCAAATGAACCAAAGAAGATGCACCACATCCACAGATCAAATGAAAGTGATGTAGCTTTGAATATTCTATCATTCAGGCCGGGGACAACAATGAATAAGATCTGTATAATGAAGTATAATTATAATATTATTTAATGACTGAAAATTACAGAATGTCATATACTGTACATGTCTTATTACATATTTAATGAAATTAATCAGGATTGGCATTCAGTTTATAAAACAATTCCATTATTGTACATTGTAGCATAAACATACATGTACATGTACATGCATATCCACAACTACAGGCAAAAAACTTCATGACATAACCTGAACATGTACATGTACATTTCAGTGTTTCTATATGGAACTACATGTACCTGACAAATAACTTGGCCAAACATGATGCCAAGGAATATCCAGTTGGTGTGTATGTTAGCGAAAACGTTTTGTTCTCCGTGGATCCTACGAGCGTTAAACTCATTGAATATTTGCATGAAGACAAACGAATTGAATATCATTGTAAAGTGTTCGGTGGGCTCGGCAAAATAATTTTCACTTGCAGACTGGGTGTGATCGATATCAAATAGCTCTGGCCCGGCAAAGAGGAGGACGTTAAGAACCACCAGCTGGTAGAAGGAGTGTCCGATGATGAATAACCACATTCGACGAGATATTAGAGGCTTCTTGCGACCGTACGGTTTTCTCTTTAGCAATGCATCGGTAGGTGCTTCAGTAGCAAGAGCAAGACTGGCAAAAGTATCCATGACAATGTTAACCCAGAGGAGCTGTATGGCACGGAGTGGAGTGTCTCCGATAGTAAAGGAGCCAATGAGTACTAAGGTAACGGCTACCACATTGACCGTCAGTTGGAACTGAAGGAACTTTGAAATGGCATCGTAGACGTTGCGTCCCCATTTAACGGCTTGGACGATACTCGTAAAGTTATCGTCTGTTAGGATAATGTCACAAGCTTCTTTAGCAACGTCTGTACCAGCAATACCCTAAAAATGAGAGAGAAAGGGAGACAAAATATCATCAGAGAGAGATATATTAATAAACATGTGCTCATGTCTTTACCATAGCAAACCCAACATCGGCACATTTAAGAGCAGGTCCATCGTTAGTTCCATCACCAGTGACAGCCACAACCTCTCGGCTCTTGTTGACGCGGGACTGTATGATACCGTTGACCAGAGTGTGTTTATCTTGTGGTGAAGATCTTGCCAAAACACGCAATCTGGGCCATATTTTGTCAAGCATCTCTTGATTAACCTAATGGAGAGAGAGAGAGAGAGAGGGGGGGGGGAAGAAATTAGAGAAAAGAGAGAGTTAAGACAAGGTACATGAACATGAACAGTTAGTAAGAGAATAAACTTTGGTGGAGATGATATATGAAGAGAAATTAATGTCAATCAAACCAGTGTACACTGTAAACTAATGATACAAGTGCACTGTACATGTACATGTACAGCTTACCACTTCTTTTCCATCTTCTGTGACTGTCATTACTCTCTTTCTAAAAGTCGGTCCATCAAGTACAAGGAGTCCTTTGTTTCCTTTAGGGATGATCCCACACTTCTCTGCTATACTCTTTGCAGTCTCAACATTATCACCAGTAACCATACGGACTGTTATACCAGCTCTCTGACACTTTAATATGCTCTCAGGGACCTAAAATAAAATTTAAAAAATAATAATAAAAATTAATATTCTTATGCGAAATGTTGTTGTGGAGTGCCATATACACGTACATACATGTACTGTATGTATGCATCACAAAAAGGAAAAATAGTAAATAATTTCTGTATGTACATGCAAATTAAATTGAAGAAATTCCACACAAGTTAACACAACTATAAACCATTACCACACACAGACACTTATCAATCAGACCCACCTCGTCTCTGACAGGATCTTCAATTCCGACAATAGCAATACAGGTCAGTCCCGAGACGACATTATCCTCATCGTCCCAGTCAAAAACAGGCGGCTCCACTGACTCGCTTAAATTAACAATCTCAAGCCCCTGGCCCTGTTCAACATTGGACTTTGGAGCAGTTACTTCTTCCATTGTGAAATCCCTAAAGATATAATTGGCATTAAATCAATAATACATGTACATGCACATAATGAATACACGTACATGCAGTTAAACACAAGATCTACTGTACCTGTAGGCTAGGCAGATGGTACGTAATGCTCCTGAAGCCATGTTACGCACCACATTAGAATTAACATGTGAAGACATGTCATCTGTAAGCGGAACAATCTGAAGACAAAAAAGGCACAATGATACATGAAAGTATAATAGTTAAATATAAAACAATTTCTATACATACAGTACTACATGTAGTTTCTCTCTTACCTCTCCAGTGGCAGTCATTATTTTGTCACATTTATTGAGGACAATCTCAGAAGCTCCTTTTGTCAACAATCTGAATCCTTTGCCATCAGGGAGTGGTATGACGGTACTCATGCTCTTTCTTTTTGAGTTAAAAGTGAACTGTTTAACGAAACACTCCTTTGGGTAAACCTCGCGTATCGGATCATAGTGGATACCCAATTCAATTAAGTAGCCTGGAATAATAATAATAATAATAATAATAATAATGATGATGATGATGTACATGCATATGATACTAGTTGCTTACCAAGTAAAGCACATTCGGTTGAATTACCAACCTGATTCACCAATTTACCACCTTCTCCTCTTACCAGACCTAAAAAAACAGACATTTATATATGTACATGTACGTACATGCATTTGTACATGCATACTAGCATTAAAACATAAAAATACAACTATAGTCTAGGTCACTTATATTCAATTTTTAATTACATGTTAGGATTATTTACTTTTTAATTCATTGACAGTTAGTGGTTTCTTAGTTTCACTCTCTTTGGCTTCAGCACCAATCTTTCTTTTACGACGAGAAAAGAAACTAGACACTTTGCTAAGCAAACCATCATCATTGGCAGCAGCAGATTCAGGCTACATAAAGAAAATAAATAAAATAAAAGAAAGAGATGACATGTACATAGTTACATACATGTACATGTATATGTACATGCATACAAAACAAGTGTGATGCATGTACATGTACATGCTATTAATGAGTACAATGTGTGTATTAGTATTTCTAATCCCAAAAGAGAAATGTCTACATCAAACGGAAATTATGCCTCACAACTTAGGACTGACATCAAATCTCTTGAGAATTTTATAAATCGAAATAAAATCAATTTAACATGTGTACCAGCTTATACCATGTACGCAATGTTAAGCAAAGAAAGTTGTACTTGTACAAGCACATACATGTACATGTACATGTACCTTTAAAATATGGAAGTTGAAAAAGGCACAAAATACATAAACAACAACAACGATAATAGCAATAACAATAACAATAATAATGACAAAAAAACAAAAGCCCACGCACCTGCTGTAGTGAAGACGAGTAATTGCTATTGATAGCGATATTCTGTTGCAATACTTCCAGGACTGGAGGGGGGAAGTTCTCTGCAGTGGGAGTGTTACCGTTATACCTCATCTGTGCCACATAGCTATCCACAACTGTCATTCTATTGGTCGTCAGAGTCCCGGTCTTATCCGAGCAGATGGTCGTGGCGTTACCCATTGTCTCGCACGAGTGAAGGTGACGAACGAGATTATTATCCTTGAGCATCTTCTTGACAGAGAAGGCTAGAGCTATGGTCACTGCAAGTGGGAGACCCTCGGGAACGGCCACGACGATGACAGTCACCCCATTAATGAAGAAGAGGAGGAACTGGAGGGCGTCGGTCTTCATCGCACCTCGTCCCTTGATGCCATACTCTTCAATAGCAAACTTCAGTGAAGTGACAACTATAGCAAGAATAGCGGCGGCCATGCCAAAGTATCCAATCTGTAGAGCCAGCTTAGTGAGTTTCTTCTGGAGTACACTCCCGTGTGATGTCTCGCCTAAAAATAAAAAAAATTAAAAAAATCGCGTGCATGCACGTGTAGAATGGTTGTACTCTAATTAAAAGATTTCGGTGTAACTACAATTAATAATGCTCTACACTAACCTTTTTGCTGTTCCCTCCTTTTCTTCTCTTTCCTTGCTCTTCGGTTCTTCATGGCAGTCTTGGGATGCAGAATTTTCTGACAACAGCTCAACTCTTCCAATTCCTCTTCCTCTTCTTGCATCTCTTCTGCTCCTCTTGGTGGTATTTCCTGAAAATAATGATCGTTATTATAATAAGAACCACGTACACATGTGCATGTGTGTATACAGTCCATTAAATGTACAAAAGGATATGGTAGAATGAGAAAGAAAGAAACAGGAGAGAGAGAGAGAGGGGAGGAGAAAGAGAGGGGGTGAGAGAGAGAAGGGGTCACTATTGGAACAGGCACTGCCTATTAGTGACACAAAGTTTATAAATACTATTAATGAAGGTACACAAAACAATCCTTATATCTTCAAGTTAAATAGGAAGAGGCCATTATGCAACTGAAAACATTAATAATAGATGCACATACTGTATGTATCATGTACATGCACATAAAGAGCCATGAAACAGAATCAGTGAAGTATGTCGTATATACAAGCATGGATTATATGGATGGATTGACTATTCACACATTTTTAAACACATGAGATGTACACTGTATTTACAAAAACAATAGAGAGGAAAGAAAAAGAAAAGTGAAGGGAAAAGAAAAGAGGTTGAGAGTCAAAGGGACTCTTCCAGACAGACAGACACAAGCAGAATAATATATTGTACATACATGCACATGTACCACCACATGTACCTATACATCATACATATTGTACAATGCCACTGCTTATATGGAGATTTCAATAAAACTTGGTGACTTTTCAATTGCCAAATAATTTTGCCAAATCAATGTGTACAACATCAAGTGCGTGTGAGCATAATTATCATCATCATCATATTTACTTTTATTTCTACTTTGACTGGTTTCACTTCTTCATCTTGAGGATTCGTACGATTTCTGTATGCACGTACACACGGGCCAGTTATCTTCCTAAAAGCAGCTGTGATGATACCTAATAGAGAGAGAGGAGAGAGGGAGAGCGAAGAGAGAGAAAGAGAGGAGAGAGAGAAAGAGAGAGACAGAGAAGAATTAAGAAGAGGAGAGGAAGAAGGAAGCATGTAGTGAAGCAGGAAAGAATGAGAGAGTGAGTATAGTACAAAGCAGGAAAAGGAAGGAAGAATAGGTTTGATGCATTATCATGATGTCATGAAAAGAGAAGTTAGAGATCAAAAGGCCAGCTAGTGTATATACACATGTGGCATGGGCATAGGCAATATAGCTTACCAACTTCCTCTTCAGCTTGCTTGGACATTAAAGTAAATATTATGCCTTGTTGTGAGTGAATGCCTACAGCTATCACCAACATTGTACCAGTGCCTTCCATTACCTGTGAGAAAGGAGAGAGAGAGAGAGAGAGAGAGAGAGAGAGAGAGAGAGAGAGAGAGAGAGAGAGAGAGAGAGAGAGAGAGAGAGAGATACAATTTAATCATATACATGCATACATGCACGTCCCAGACACACTACCTAATGTACATGTATGTGTACATACACTCTACACTACAACTGGAATCATAGCAATGGCTGTAAAAATGTGATACAGGAAGAGGAACACAATGTACATGTGCAGACAGCAGACAGTGTGAATATAATCTTGTACCCATGAAGGACGTGAATAACAATGTGCATGGGAACAGTTAGTACAAACACACACCTGACACAGAGACAGTGACACATACGCTGCTCACTGCTGCTGCTTATAATGTAAATTTTCCAGTCGCTCATAACGCATTACATACATTTTTACATTCATTTACATGCGATTTTATCAAAGCGGAAGTATTCATTATCACTATGGTGACCCACAAAAGTTCTTAGAATCTTAGTGTTAATGTTTATAAGAACAATCAAGACAGCTGGAGACTACAATTACAATTACATTCTACAGGAGATGAGAGAGGCAGAGAAAGAGAGAGGCATAGAGGAAACCAGCAATTAGATGGTGATCTCATAGGAACAGAGCTTCTCTCTCTTCACTCTCACTATTTTAGCAATTAGCATAACATCCTATTCCCATATCCTGTCATGAGAAGGTAGTAAAATAACAGTCTGCTCCCTAAACAGGAAATACCAGACTAGCAGATACACAGTGAGCCAGCAAATGAATAGTAGTGCTACTTTATCCCACTCACCCTGACTAGTGTCACCGACTGTGTAGAGTAACATTAATTACATGTATGCATGTGCCTCTTCTTCAACGAGTCACGTGTAAATCTTACTTTAGTGTCTTTCTCCCCTTCCCTCATCCCCCCCTCTCTCTCACACATCCATATGCTCGAGCTCTTTATCTTTGAGCACAATACATGAACTCCAAATATGATATATCACATAAATGTAATAAGTGCATGGCACTTCCTGTCTTCATACATACATGTACATGTACATGTACATACATGTAAAATATATGATAAATGTTATTCTTCCTCTATCTTAATTATACACATACACAAATGTCATTTGCAGTTGCTAAATAAATATGAGGACACCCACAAAATGGGAGAGATATACATGCATACATTAGTTGCATTATGAAAATAATGACACTTTAAGTTGCTATAGTGATGGATGTATCAGTCAAGCATCACTAAATTTTATTTATTTTCAATCAAAACTTCACAGTTACGCTTACATGTATTAACGTGCAACTATTTCAATCAAAGCAAATTAAAGGATTTCTGGTGTTATAATATCAGTGACACATACTATTTCAACTGAAAGATCATTGTAAACATACTCCATAATGGGAACATTTACTTACCAGGACACATCAGATGTGTATGTCCCATGTCAATGCATGCACAAGTGTCTTACCTGTGTACCGGCATAAAGGAAAGGGTCCTTGTCAGGTCTCTTGCGTATGTTTTCAGTCTCTCCAGTTAGTGCCGACTCTGAGATGCTCACGTCGTTCCCGCGGATCAAGAGACCGTCACAGGGAAAGGCGTTACCATACTTGAACTCTATAATGTCGCCGACTATTATATCAGCAGCATTGATCTCGAATCTCTCAGACTCACGGATAACGGTATACCTTTAAAAAAGGAAATGTTGATAAAAATTAATTGCAAGTTAGTTATTACAAGTGACATATATATGTATTGTCTACATCTCTCTCTCTCTCTCTCTCTCTCTCTCTCTCTCTCTCTCTCTCTCTCTCTCTCTCTCTCCTCTTTCTAATATTTTACTACATAAAAGGTCACATATGAGTGATAAAAGATAGTTTAGGACACACACTAATTGCACTTTAAATATAAATGTACACAATACAGTCACATGTATGCCTAATTACAGGAAGTGTTACAGTAATTGCCACATTCTATGGTTACACTTTTCATTTCTTACTTTGAAGTGCTTTCCAGTTTCTTCTGCAAGTCCCTGAACTGTTGCTCTTTAGTGTAGTCATTGATTGCTGTTACCAAGACGACGATCACAACGGCGAGGAATATGGCAAAACCCTCAAACCAGGCAGTGCTTCTCTCATGCTCAGCGATACCCACACTTAACCCAATCGATATTATGGCACACACTAGAGAGGAGAGAGAGAGAGAGAGAGAGAGAGAGATGAAGAATAATTTAAAAGTGAAACTAAAACTCTTACATAGCAATATAAGTAGTATCTTGTCTTGGATGGCATCATACATCAGAGCCAAGAATGACTTGGGAGGAACTGGTTCTATATAATTGACACCAAATTCCCTTTTCCTTTCCTCGTGATCAGCCTCGTTCACCGGGAGTCCATCTGTAAGATTTGTCTTTAAGTGACGGGCTATGTCATCTATCCCTCCATACTGATCCACTTTCTTCATTCCACTCTTGTCACCGAAATCCATAATCTGAGTCAACTGGACTTGAGTAAGCCCAAACCTTTTGTCACTGGAGGCTGGAGTGAGGGCAGAAGCCTCTGAGGTCTTGTCATTTGGTGATTGCTCATCCATAATGCCAAGAGTAGATCTACTAATTATTTATATACAATACTCAAGTATGGCAAGTGATGGAGAGGTCTTTGTGGAGATAAATATAACACTGTCTCTTGATTCTTTCCTCTTCTTCACCTGCACGGTAGGAATAGATCCTGTTCAGGAGAGGGAAAGGAGGTGAGAAAGTGAGGGAAAGAGAGAGAAAAATCAAAGAGGAGGTAAGAGGGAAAGAAAAGGATAATAAAGAGAGATAGAGATGAGGATTAGTACATTACAACTAACCAAAAATAGAGAAAGAGAGAGCCAAGTCCAGTCAACTACAAGTGAAAATATTACACCTCAACAGACAAACTCGCCTTCTCCCTTTCCACTTATCAGAGAACCCTCGGAATACAATATACAGAGAGAGAGAGAGTAAGTGAAACGCCAAGTAACACTTCTATAAGTAAATGGGAGTCGCCCTAGTCTAGATCTAACGAGAAAGGTCGACGCTGCTGGGCTGGCAGGTGGCTCTCTTGTTATATTGATGACACAGGCAGGAAGTGGCTATGGTAAAATGAGACCATGAATGTTGGCACATCCTCTCCCAACCCGGCCCTCCCTTCCTCTTGTTAATTCATACCATGAATACAATAGAGATGATTCCAGAGTACTGACTGTTAAATTTAAAAAGAGCAAAGTGTAGCGATACATGTACTTACACTTAATGATGTCAAGTACAAGTACATGCAAAAGTCGTCATTTTTTTATCATGATTATTATCTAGATGTACATTAAAGAAGGATGATTGCTTAAATTTGACCTTTTGGAACACAAGATAATTAATCTACTTTGGATACCTTATAAAAGATAATAATCATTATGAAAACAATGTACATGCATACATGTACATGTGTATTAGGATTGCAAGTCATATTAATAGTACAGAGAAGGTTAAATGAAAATTTTTGCATAAGTAGCAAAATGAAACACAAAAACTGGTTAAGTAGAACATAGCAAATACATGTACGTCACAATGATGAATAATGACATGCACATTTCGCTACAAAGAGATACCGAAAGTCAATTAAATGAAAATAGATGGAGAGAAAAAGACAAAAGAAATGAAACAGAAAGTTTTGTGCTACATGTGTACTTTGCACAAGAAAATACTGCATTGGAGGTACAGGGAAAGACTAAAGGGACTCTCCCCTCTAGTTGACTTTTGCCTTCTTTGCTTCTTCGCTAAAAAGTAAAAAAAGAATAAAGATAAAATTTAAAAAAAGAATAAAGATAAAATTATCATTGAACAAGTTTATCATACAACAACAGTGTAGTACACATGATGTGTATAATGATACGATACATTAACTTACGCAGCTGGAGGGGAGGAGGCAGGTCTCTTAGCGACAGCAGCTGCAGCTTTATCGGCAGGCTTTGGATCCTGGAGCCACCTCACTTGAGTAGCAGGGCCATACCTTATAAGGAAAGGATACAAATGTACATGCAATAGCTATAGGCCCTCTCTTAATCTTCTAACTCCCTCACCCCTTGTCATTCTTAGCTGCAATACGGAATATGATGGCTGGCTTTGATGTCATGTCAATATGAGCAGATCCTAACTGACTGTGAGACACTACACAAGAACTTCCAGGACCACAATAAACACTAGAGAGAGAGAGAGAGTGAGAAATAATCATTAATGCATTAGATGTACAGTATATAATAAGTACAGTGCTAGACTATAGTATTATGCACCCAGTGTACATGTTAATGTAACATACCGTGCAAATGCCATTGTACCGGGCTGTGCCCCAGCTTGAGGCTTAAGACCAAGATACACTGAATACTCTGATATTGTACCAGCTGAATTAGCAGGAGGTTCCCATGACAAATGAGCTCCTTCAGAACTCTACAGCAAAAAAATAAAATATAATAGGACACATCAGCTCCTTTACCTTGCTGATCCTAATGGCAGATGGAGCTCCAGGGAAACCTGGCATGCATGTTTTGAAAGCAGCAACTTCGGAGAATGGACCACGCCCACATGAGTTCAACCCGCAGACCCGAAACTTGTAGGCACGCCCTGAGAGAAGCTCTACCCGCTGGAGCTTTGTCTCTCCTGCCTGCAAATAATAACAATCATAACATGCTGTTAAAACTATAATATTATTACCATAGTGGGGTCTTCAACAGATACTTGATAAGCAGTAACAACATACTGTGTGCCCTTAATAACGTCAACATCATACCACTTGCTCTGTTCGGCAGGAGCAGGAGCAGGAGCAGCAGGGGGCGGGGCAGTGGGAGGAGCTCCAGGTTTAGTCTCCTCTCCTTTTGGAGGCTGAGTTGCTGTTGGTGTAGTAGAAGATGAGGAGGAGTACTCTTGGACCTGGAGCAGGTAATTATCAGCTGAAGGAAAAATAAAATTTAACATTAAAAAAATCAACCACCCACACATTTAATTAAAATGCAACTTGACAACTAGAAAAAATTTCGTTGCATATATCACATACACAAAACTAAATCAACCATCACGTGCAATTAAAAATTAAAAATCACAATCAAAATGTTTTGCTAACCAGAGGAAATGGCTGTCCAAAGTAACTCAAGGCTATGCGTGCCGGCACGTACCAGCTGGACTCTAGCAGGAGGAGGGGGTATCTCAGTCTCCAGGTACCACAAATCAGAACAACAAACTTGCTGCATAAAGAGACAAGCATGTAAACGATGTACACATACAGTACATGTACATGTAAATGACATTTTTTACATTTTATGTACATGCGTTAGGTGATGAAGGACTACGGTGTGAATATACATACATTATGTATGACGACACAACTCTCTCCCTACCTGACTGTTCCATACTTTCTTGTACCCATCCCTTCCACTCCATACGTACATGCGGGTACCAACCACGGCAGCACAGGAGCCGGCTCTTGGTCCAATGACATCATCACGATCATCGGTCTCTGGATAATTGGGGCATGGCTCCCAAGAGCTGGTATCTAAAAATAAAAATACAGTGTAGTAATTAATTTACTATTAAATTTTATCATACAATACATATGGTGGGCTGTATGCGTGTACATGTACAGATCTTAATGTCACTATAAATGATCTATTTTATAGAACAAGTGAGCATGAAGTACATACATTGTACAGTACCTAATTGTATGGATCAGTATTGTGTATGATGTCACTAATGTGGAAGGTGTGTGTAAAAAGGGATGGAGGGAATGAAGCACATGTGTATCAGTATGTAAATAAAGGAAGAATGACTCAACAGGTAGCTATAGCTACATGCATAGTAACTGCTGGAATACATGAATAATATAACAGGAAAGGCATAAGGAAGAGAAAAAAATGAGTACTCACTTATTAATCTGCAGCATATACATGTATATACATACATGTATGATCATACTGTTGTACAATATACCAGTATTATGCTACAACGTGTGTAGGCACATGTATAGGCAATTAGGCATATGGACACAAATACTTAGCGCTAACTGTCAGCAGGAATGCTAACAAATAATCACAGTAACAGCTAGTGAGTGAAGGAAGCATTGGATGAGTAGAGCAAGTGTCTGCTGCGTCAATACATGTGTGTATTAAATATGAGCATTCCATTGATCATCAAATAATGTATAAAGACATGAGACAGGAAGGAAGGAGAGCATTGCTAGTACAAAGGAATGAGTGGTTGAGCATCCTTGGAGTGAGTACAAACTTTTGTTTACATTTAACAGCTAGCTATATATATGAAGCAAATTAAAGGTTATACATTATACGTGTGTGATCAAGTATGTGCATACTGGTATTATAACTAACCAAGATTAAAGCAAGCAAGTGAATTGGTGCACTTCCATTCAGCTTCATGAGCCTGCTCGCCCTCTTTGTTCATTACAGGCACCCAACCACCAACTGTGTACATCCTAAGTCAAGATACAAAGACCATGCATACATGTACATGTATATAAAGAGAAATATGTAATTATTAAAATAAATAAAATGAGAAACTACACGTTCTTTTTCCTACATGTGCATGTACATGCATGCATTATTAACCTGTTCTTAATGATAGCCGATACATGAAGGCTCCTTGGCAATGGAACTTTACCCTGAGATGCAACGTTGGTCCATTTCCACGGGTCCGTCTCAAGTATCCAAAGGTCCCCCAGTCTCTTCCCGTTCATCCCACCGTACACAACCAGTTTGGTCCCCCATGTAATGGCAGTGTGGCTCTCACGCACAGGAGGGATGGGACCGTCAAAAGTAGGCGCATGCCATTGGAGAGAAGTCCCTTCCTTTATCTCAAGGAGTTGAATGTCATTGAGGTACCTAAAAGTATACAGTAGTATGGTAACAGTATAGTAATGAGGGTAATGTAATAATGGTATAGTTTGAGGGGGAGAGAGAGAAGCAAGTGAAATACTTTGGTATGTTAAGTTTAGGATCATTTGATTCGTTTGCCAAACCGCCAAAGATGATCGCCTTCTGTCCAACAAGATTAAATGAATGACCAAGACGAGGGCAAGGGGGCTCGCCGAGTGGAGTCAACCTCCGCCACTCCCACCTACTGGCCAGTAGCTCATACAACTATAATCATAATAAATGATGATAATGATAATAATAATAATAATAATAATGATAATAATAATAGTACTATATAATAATTATTATTATTTTAAAATCAATAAGTGATAATATTGACACCAACACATTTAATTTAAAAAAAATCAAAACTGGCCCTTCCCTGCTGTACAAATATTTAAATAGTCTCACGTCATTCGAATAGCGTCCAAATTCAACCATTCCTCCGAATGTAAGGAGCCTGACTCCATCACAGATGAATCCAAATGCAGCGCAACCGCTCGGCTTCTCTCCTTTAACCTGTGGGGCAAACCATTGATTGGTAGCTGTATAAAAGAGAGACATGACATTACATGAAAGTGGCGGGGAATAAATAATAATAATAAAGACGCGTATCCGCCATTTTTTACCAGTGTTCAGCACGTGGAGAGTGTCTATAATGCCATCATTGCCTCCTCCGAATATAATAATGAGCTCTTTAATGGAGACAGCCTTGTGCCCATGCCTGGGTTGAGGAGAAGGGCCAGTGGTTGTTGTTATCTTTCTCCACTTAAGATTTAAGGCAGCTTCGCCCTCCGCCGTTTCCGCCATTTTAACACCGGCGAGAGAACCTGATCACGTGATCCGAAACGCTAAATTATTCAGTTTTGATAGGGTTAAATTTTGCCTCTTTAACGGGTTAATTAAAAAAACATGGCCCACCCACATGTGGAGACTAGGTTTCCAAAGAGAGTGACAAAACTGTCAAAAAGAGAAGGCATCAACGGACCTAGACAGTCCTGGGTCGATCTCAACGAAGAATACAGCTCTAGGAGGTCCAGAAGTGGTCTGACTGTCCTGGCAAACACGCCACAGAGGACTAGAAACACAGGGAGATTGTTTGGTTCTCATTCTCATCCTCAGCTACTGGGAGAGACAGAGGTCATTAGTTCCCAGGGAGCCTCTTTACTGCAAGAGAAACCTGCAACAAATGCCATTTGGGTGAGGAAAGCAGCACACCTTTTAGTCTGTATTGATAATTGTTTCGTATTGTTAATTTTGTTTATAATATGTATGCATACAAAGCAGAATGGAAAATTTTGCAAGATGTAATAATCTATTTGCAATTTCGATGCCTCTTGCAGTAATTGTGCGACAATCTTGCAGCAATTGTGCGGCAATTGTTTATGTCAATTTTAGTAAGCGAAAAAGAAATAAAGGCAGATATGACACCTCACCTTGAAAAACATACTATACACTTCATTGTCCTCCTCTCTTCTTGTTGCTGGGGAGTTTCACACCGGCAGAAATTTTGCAGAAATTTCACACCGTCAGTTTTCGTATGGTTTTTGTGCCAATATAGAGTATTACGTAAAAGAACGGGGCCATTGCGAATGATACTTGTTAGAGCACTTGAGCGTTAAAATGTTTAGATATTTGCGGCTGTTTTATGTTCCTCCTTATCTAAAAGCCTTTCTAGCTACACTTGCAATGTGCGGTTTGAACTTTGAACTTGTTTAGAAGTGATGCACATTCAATGGGCATAAAGTGATTCACACTATCTTCGGGATCTTATATAATGCCCATTGAAGTCAACTTGCATCAGGTGTGGAATGATTGGAACCAGTTTCAAACCAGTTCAATGCACATTTGAAGTGCTAATGTAGAAAGGCCTTTAATTATGATTTTCTTCTTCTCATCTTAAAGACTGGCAAAAAAATGAGTCGTAAAGAGAATGAAGAGAGTGATCAGTCCAAAACAAGTAAAAATAAAGTGAGTAATGAACTAATGATGATAATAATAATGTCTAAAAATACATGCAAAAAGACTTCTTTTTCCATTCAATGCTTGACCACAGGTTTTCGAAGAATGAATTTACATGTACATGCACAAGCCACTACTGAGCTAATAAGTGAATGGCTGTAGAGTTGTTTAATGTCAATAGTTACTTTAACTGCTTGTGGGTGGTGTTTGCAATTATGTCAGTTACATAATTTTAAAGACTCCTTTCTCCATTTTAGTCTGTCTCGTTTCAGACAGAGGATACTGCTTCTACTACTGCTCTGAAACTGCAAGTATGCTTAATAACTATTTATAATCATTAATAACTACTAATAACCATTAATAACTCATGTACTATAGGTGTCTGCATTACGTCAAGCATTAGAACAAGCTGGTACAGAGAAGAACACTCTTCGAGATTTACTGACAAAAGAGGAAGAGCATTCAGCGTTTTTGAATGTCCAGATATTAGAAGAAAGATCTAAGAACGGAACTGAGAAGGATAAGGTGAGAGAAGGCTTGTATAATGTGTTCATCATGAGTCTGTATTATGCTGTACAGTATTGCATTTTACATATCTGTGACTCTGTGTGTGTGTGTTTTTAATGCTAGAAGCTGATGGATAAGGAGGAAGAGATAGAAGGTCTAAAGACTCAAATTGGTCAGTTAAGACAAGAACTGGTCACCATGAGCCAAATTGCAAAAGTAATAGAGCATTAGTGAATTATTTAAAATTTGTCATGATTATTATTATTAATTTAACTTTTATTCAGAAGACACAAGCAGATGAAGCAGGGGATCAGGAGCTTCAAGGCCAGCTAAGAGAGAAGGAAGAACTGCTTAAGGAGTCAGAGAGAGAGCGTACTGCACTGAATGAGAGACTCACTGCGCTAGAAGTAGAGAGACAGCTGTCAATGATAAAGTATCAAGAAGAAATGGAGACTAGTGTAATGGCTGTTACTACACAGGTAACCAAGGACAACATTTTGTTTGTTTATTTGTTGTTGTTATTGTTATTATTGTTATTATTATAGTTGGAAGAGTTGTTGGATCTTAATAAGCAGCTCCAAGCTGAACTGACTCAATTGCAGACTGAGAGAGATGAACTAAATCTGTCACTGGAAAATGAGAAAAAGAATAAAGACCTTTTAGCCAAAGAAAAGGTAGCATTAATAATAAAAAATAATAATGATAATTTTGTCTTGGATACATTTATATCACTGTGTGTGCATTTAAATGAAGTTTACTGAAATATACTAGGATTTACTAGAACGTAAATGTACTAGAACAATCTTTAATTATCAACAAATGTTGCTGCTACAATGACATGGCCACCACTGTACCTTTTTCTTTGCGACGACCCGTCACTATTTATAGAATATTCCGAATTTGTTGAGAAATCGACATACTCTCTCTCGTTGTGTGCTATGGTTCTCTCTATCTTATCAGTCACCAGTTGATACGAGTTAACAATATTATCTCTGTCCCTGTACTTGTAGAAATGAGCAGCGATCATGTACGCAAAAATGGAGGCTAGGACCATCCCGAGACGTCCACAATGGAGGAATACGAGAGTCTTGTTTGGTTCTTCTTTTCTTGTAGTTACTATTTCTGCTTCTCTTATCCCTTCGTCCAATACGTCCATCATATACCATAGTCCGATTAGTAATCCCTGCATTGTGCATGGAGCTTGTGCTAGTATGAACTCGAGGGCCGTTAGGAACACAAGGACATTAGCAATGCCGTTTAGTACCTGCGGCGCTATGAGGTAGTAAGAGAATGTATTGCAATGAGATCGAGTTGATAGATCACTTTTGTACTCAAGCAAAGCTGTTATAGCTGTTGCTAAAATGGCAGAGAGAAGAGCAAAGATGAGTCCTAGAAAGATCCGTCTCGACATTTTTAGCCGTCGGTTCTTCAGACAACAAGGTTTTATGATAAGCTGGTAAGCCGGCACAAGTATTAGGATCGTGAGGCACCTCAAATGACTCGTGTCGGCTCTTATTATTATATTGCGAAGGTCTTTTTCATTTTCCGTGCAGTTATGATACAGCACACTCGCTATGCCTCTCGTGTTATGCGTCGTGAGATGGAGGCCAAACAGCGACATGAGTAGGACTGAGATTCGTAGAAATGTCTTGGTGTCTTCGACTTCTTCTGTAGTGAATGGTCCCCCGTACTTGTCCTTACCCACGTCAATCCTTGATGGGGTCTTGTCCTCCCAGTACGTGAAGGCACTCCGATTGACTGGATACTTGTGCCTACAGGCGTATTTAAGCACCCGGTAAACTGTTCCTATAGGATTGTGCTTTGTATTATGCTCTATATTGAGGTGTTTCTTAGAAACGTGGACAGTAACTATCCCAATTAGTGCTGCGGCACATTGCACTACCCCTATGCAAACTGTCACATAATAGAAACTCTTTTCGAAACCTTGTTCAAAACTTTTTTCAAGTTCGCTCCCTTTATCTTCCACTTCTTCTCCTATATAGTTCATATTAGACGCATTAGACGTGTTTAATTGAAGCGTTTTGTCAAAAATCAATGAGACAGCTGTGCTAGTGTAGTAGATCAGTATAGACCCTATCTGACTGCTCCAGTAGTACCAGTGTATAAATCCACTCAGTTGCTCTGAGCTAGCCTCCAGCATTTGACTGCACCCAAACTGGATTGCATTGGCTTGAAATAGTCCTCTACCAAGCATAGCAATGGCAGTTGATATCCCTATACTGATGCACGATGTTGCTACTGCTGGAAATGAGGATAGATCAACAGGATCGCCCTTGCTGTCCGTGTATATTAATATAAAGACTGTTGCTACTATTGATAGAACACTGCTGGCTAGCAGCAAGTACAAGCTACAGCCGACCACTGAGTATCTCTTTACACATACATCAGCAATCCAACCAAACAGAGGATATAATAAAAGTATTCCTCCATGTATGCCTGTCAGTATAGCTAGCAGTAAGAGTTTAGTGTCCTTACTTGCAGCTGTTATCAGTTGGATCGGTATTGAGGGATAGAGTGAGGATATTATGGCCCAGAGAAGGATAAGGAGCGATGCCTTGTGACCGATGAAGAAACAGCTGGAGAGATATCCCTTCTTTTTGCTTTTTAGCAGTGGCTGTGTTTCATTTCTCCTGGCCTCCATTTTAGCTTTCTTTCTCTCTGCATACGGGGCTATGTGTCATTATATATGTGTGATGTGTTATAGTCTCATGATCACTACATTGTTGTGATAGAGTAGGTGTCCTAATGTGCAGTAATTATTGTAACAGTAGGTGGAGGAATTGTGTTCAGTTGTGATAAATGACATTAGACTGCTTTCTATTTGAAGAGAATTTTAAAAATCTTTTTTCATTAGGATAAGGAATTGGCCATTTACAAGGATCAAGTTCAAGATTTGACAATGCAATTAGAAAAAACTAAAGAAGAACTTGCAGACCAGGTAATTCAATTTTCAGTCATCAATATTGAGCCAATTCCAATCAAAATTAATTTTTCATGAATTTTTAAAGTTGCCCAAGAATTGTGTTTTAGTGTCCTGCATGTACAATTGTCTATGTACCTGTACATCCAGTTTATTAATGTGATTCTAATTTTCACAGACACAGCACAAAACTGATCAGTCCAGCCTCTCAACTGCTTTTGAGTTGACAAAGAAAGAGCTAGAGCGACAGATCCAAGACAAAGAGGCTGCTCAGCTTGATGCCTTGAATCAGATTGCTCTTCTTGCTGAAGAGAACAGGTCGCTTAAGAGTCAACTGGAGACTGTAACCAGTCAAAACAATGAAACGAAAACAAGTTGCAAGAGATTGAGAGAAGAATTGAGGGCAGCACATGACGAGCTAACAAACGCTCAGAGAGAGAAGGGGGCAATGAATGCTCGGTTGGTCACTTTGCAGGTGGAACTGGTAAACTCTCAAGAGCAATGCTCTCATTTGAAAAGAGGAATCGAGTGAGATCTTCTGTAGTGTTAAATATATATATTCCACTCCTTCTTTCTGTTGTGTAGTGAAATTCTTGAAAGTTATTATAAAAACAAACCACCGATGATGGAGCAAACGGAGCAACTAAAGACTGGAGACAAATCTATTAGTCAACTTGAGAATAGAGTCCAAAAGCTTCAAAAGTCAGAGCAAGAAAGGCAATGTTTTATTTATAATAATTTCTTATTGTTATTATAGGGAACTGAAAGGAGCAAATTCTGCACAAGCTAAACCTGAGAGTGTTGGAACATCAACTCAAGCTCAAGTAGAATCATTGCAAGCATCTAATCAACGTTTTTCACGAAAAGTAAGTTATAGTGTGCTGCATTCTGCACAAAGAAGATTATTTAACCACTTACATTCATTGTATGCAGATAATGGAGCTTGAGGTAGACCTTGCGAGTCAGAAGAAACTGTCAATTGAGTTAAGAGAGCAGCTAGAGCAGAAATACTTGACAAATCAAACTAAGCAGCGTCAGATTGAGGAGCTGAAGCAAACTATCAAAAATTTAAAAGACGTAAGACATAGCAAAATTTTGTGCATTTCCAAGACTATCATTTATTATTATTAGGAATTGACTACCCTTCAAGAAGAAGCCTTATCTGTTAGTGTTCTTCAAACAAAGGTAATCATATTTTCATTTTTTTCCTATTTTTGAAATACTTATATAGTTGATGACCGTGCAAAACATCGTGGCCTCTCTTCAATTAGAACGTGGCAATTTGTCAAAGAGGCTAAAAGAGGAGATGGAGCGAGCTAAACTTGCAAAAGAATCGAAGCAGATGCTGAAGGAAGAGAATAAGAGACTTAGAGAGAGACTTGGTGGCAATGTCGCTCCTGCTGACCTTAGCAATGTCGTTCCTGCTGACCATAACAATGCATCGCCAGCCAGCATTAACTCATTGGGTACTCCTCCTCCTTCTTCGCCTTCTCCGCCTCCTCTTCCAACAAATGACCCGTCAGCAACAAATCCTCTCACACCATCTTATGCAATCAACTCACCTGTGAGGTACATTCCGGCATTTGGGTTCTCTTCTCCTGGAGCTGAGATCCTCAGTTTAAGGTATGAGCTATCCCAGGCTTGTCTTGCCGTGCGTAACCTTGAGCAGCAGAACTCAAAGACTTCCTCAGAGATGGCTAAAGCGAAAGGCTCCATGGAAGCCATGAAACATCTCCTAGACCATGTTAATAAAGAGAACAAGGCCATAAATGATTATATGGTAATAGTCGAGGAACAGAAGGACGGCTTCAAACAGGACCTTGTTGCTTGCCACGAGAGACTAGAGGCAGTCAAGTCTGATGTCAATGTCTTTCTCAGTCGTACCTATGCACAGCTGATGTCTCTGGCAAGGGAGCTTGAGGAATTCAAAAAGCCAAAGGTTGATGATCAAGAGAAGCATCAAGATGAAGAGAGGAAGAGACTTGGGATGCTAGAGAAGCTTAGAATGGCAGCCTCGATAATTAGGAACTTAGCATTTTCTGTTTTGGGCACTAATATTGAAGAAGACGCTGAAGATAGTCGTGGAGGTGAGGACTTTTTCCAGACAGGTAACCAATGTGGCAGCAACTTAGAAGAGGTACAGGCTTTGGAAGAAAGGATCACTGTCACTTGTGGAAAGTTGAAGGAAATGGAGGGACTCCTGGAAGAGAAGGAGAGAGAGTTGGAGGAGAAAGACAGAGAACTTGAAGCTGTCAGAGGAGAAACCAGTAAAATAGAGGAGGGAGGAGCCAGACAAAGGACTGAGGATAGGATTGAATCAATGAAGAAAGATTTGGAAACACAATATGAAGTGAATTTTATAGATAAAACCAAATGTGTAATATGTTTCTACTGCATGCACATGTGTATTTCTTGCATGATAGATTTGTATTATTTTATTTTACTTTATTGTCTTTTTTCACAGGCTAAGCTTGCTGTGCTACGGAATAAACTAGTGGAGAAAGAAAATGAAGTGACTGAGCTAAAATCCACCGAACAAGAGCTAAAAACAACACTAGACGATGCTGAAGTTACACTTTCTGCTAATGCAGAAGAAATGGCAACTGCTAAAGAGGAACTACTGCGATTGAGGGAGCTGGTTCATTCCTATGAGGCTAGTCTGAGCAGTGAAGCTCACCTGATAGAGTGTGAGTATCAAGCACAGCTACACACTTTGAATGCTATGAAGAAGAAGCTTGACGAAATAAAAGGAAAATGCTCTGCGGAAAACCCAGGGGCAAGCAATGAGGAAGGAGAAGATGGTGATGATGTGAGAAGCAAGGAGGTAAAGCTGCGATCTTGTAGTGAGAGGATTTTTGAGCTACAGGGACAGGTTGAGGCCTTGAAAGCTAAGAAGTCTATTTTTGACGGATACATTGAGTCACAGACGGAGAGAGAGGAGTCTGTGGCATTGCAACAGAGAAACGAGTTGATGCAGCAAAGCATGCAACTAAGAGAAGAGAACGATGAGCTGAAGTCAGAGCTACACAGACTCAATGAGGTCATACAACAGCTACAAGACAATATGCAGATAATGGCCTTGAGACTTGAAGAGGCTCAGGAGGAAGCAGCAGAGAGAGAGAGGGAAGGAAGAGGTAATGGAAGAGATGACTCAAATAACACTGATTTGGAAGGCAGCTTCCAAGACAGATCATCTTTATTGCAAGAAAATGCTCGGCTAACTGAAGAGAATGAGGAGATGAAGATGGAGCTACACAGCCTCATTGAGGCAACTCAAGAAATGCAAAATAAAATTGATATCATGGCCCTGAGGCTAGAGGAAGTGCAAGAAGGAGCTTTTGCTGATCAAGATGAGGAGGAGGAAGAGAAGGAAGGAGAGGAGGAAGAAGAGGAGGAGGGAGAAGAAGAGGAGGAGGGAGAAGAAGAGGAGGAGGAAGAAGAGGAGGAGGGAGAAGAAGACAAAGGGGAGGAAAAGGAGGAGGATGATGCTGATGAGATCTTTGTTTATGATATCGAAAGAGTGAGAAGTGAAATTTTTACCAGGAAGGACGAGTATGAGCTAGCTTATAGTGACCTGGAGAGTGGGCTGAGAGGTAAAATAAAGGAATTGAAGGAGGCTAGGGCAGAGATTGAGAGATTGAGCGAAGAAGTGAAGACACTGAAGGAAGAAATGGAAAAGAAGGAAGAGTCTTATCAGAACACTGTGGCAAGCTGGAAGGAACTTTTGAAAAAAAGGTAAATGTAATGTAGATGCATGTATACAGGCCTTATACTTTACTGTACTGTATAAGGATGTACTGTAAATGTAAATCTTCTTTTAAAAACCAATGTGTTTGTTCCTTTGTCTCTTGTTCTGCAGAGATGCTTCGTTATCTAATGCTAGATTGTCATTTGAGAAGGCATTGGCTGATAAACAAGCACTTGAGTTGCAACTCAACAATAATGCCTTAATGGAAAACAGCATTCGTAGTGAGGCTGAGAAAAAGGTTGGTAGCTTTTATACTGTTTTAACTGGAGAGCTCTTTTTTTTTTTCCCTTGCACCTCTTTCTTTAATGACAGATAAGCAAAATAAAGGGCAAATTTAAAGCACAGATAAAGAAAAATAATGAATTAAGGTTAAAATTAGGTCAGTTCTAGAGGCAATAATAATAGCTGACACATTATGTTGATTCTTCTTCATGCAGGTTATATACTATCAGAGCTTAGGCTTTTTAAGCAGTTAAAGGTTGAGCTGGATTGTCAGGTTTATCAGCTCCAGCATGCACTGAAGATATCAAAGGATGAGTACAAGGAATGCCTTAGGAGGCTGAATCATGTAGAAACCAACCACTTCAACGTTAATCAATCTTAAATTGATTTCTTAACCCAACTCTGACAGAGATTTAATCACTATAAACAATAAAGTATAACACTAACAATAGTATTAAACTTAAAGTTTTAAGCTCTTGTTTTTTTGATTAAAACTTCAGTACAAATAGACTTTCTGTTCGTAGAAAACACTGCATGCGCAATGGATTACAGTTGGATAATAATAATTTTATTTAAATTGAATAAGACAATTATTATAGATGCATACATGTGTATGGAATGATGATATAGAATATGATAAAATAGCAGTTGATTTTATGTACCATATATTATGCTTAGCAAACAAAAGACAGAAAAAAGAGCAGAATAATGATAAATAATATTATTAACATGAAGCTATATTTGCTGCATTTATTGATAGTAATTCATGATGTAGTGTAACAGATGGTGGCATGTTGTTTGATTGTCCTCAATATCCTCCGAAGAGCAATGACACAAGAACTTGATCAAGTGAATGGCAATTGATGAGAAATATGTAATGAGATGAGAAGGAGGGACAACCTATGCAGCAAATAATAATAATAATGATCAAGTTTATCAATGACTCATTTACTATTTTGATTGTCTCCAATATAGTCATTAATATTGCTTTCTGGCACTAAAAAAAATTCATTGATATTAATAAAGAAATCGGAAGGTAGGTGCTTACTTTAGAGAGGTGATCCATAAAATCTGGGTTATAGCAATCACTCAACTGTATGACGGGGCCCTATTAAGCAACATGTAAGAGATCACTGAAAACAGCATTTCCACGCTCTCACCTTAAGATGAGATAAGTATGTGAACAGCAGACAGAAAAGCACCGTTGGATTCGTCTCTTGTGACAGCTCCTCCCATTTCCACTTATTATTAATCTCGTCCTACAAATTAACAAAGATACGTACATGTAGGTATACTGTAAAATTAATGGTAAATTGTGGTAATACAATTATTAAATTATTGTATGTTTGTACCTACATGTGCATGTATATACATTTTACCTTAATGATTGTCAGTCTTTTGAGTACATCCTTATCTCTTAAGCAAGGGCTGGTACCCAGTAATGATGGTACCAGATGATCAGACTCATCATGGTGACAAGACTCTGTGCTCTCACTAAAACCTGACGCATCCCTGCTACTATAAACTGAGACCAATAACCAACTCTCAGTGTCTTCACCGGTCTCATCACCTTCGTCATGTGTGCTCTCATTCTGCTCAATGCTGCTATTAGTACTGGTATCATAGTGAACGTTGTGATACTGGAATGACTTAGACCCGTGAAGCTCTTTGATGCATGTGCATAATACACTAATAACCTAAAATAATAATGAAATACTTTCAAGTAACTAGTAATAGTAGTAGTAGGTAGTAGCTACAAAGTTATCTTTAATCAGTATTTTTGTGTTCACATACATGTACATGCATGGAGTGTTGAATACACATAACATGTAGGTTTTTGATTAATTTGTATATTTTTTTTTTAAATTTAGCCCATGAGAATAACTTGACCCTTGTATGTGTATGTGTACATGTATACACAGAATTTCCCACAAGATTTTGGCACATGTGTAGTGCTTATGCAGCTTCTTTTCAAGTTGCTAAAAAATTGGGCCAAAGACCCTGTACTGGTGTACAGGGTATTTTGTCAAAAATGAAAAATTGAGAATTCTCAATTTTTATAATTTCTTCTGATGCATATACATGTCCTTATGTCGTGTATTAACTTTGAGCTGATTCCGATCAAATTTGGATTTTTTTTACAAATTTTAAAAGTTACTCAAAAATCAGGCCAACAACCAAAGGCTATAGCCTTGGGTCTTTGGCCAAATTTTGCCAAAAATGAAAAGTTGAGAATTCTCAATTTTTATAATTTTTTTCTGATGCATATACATGTCCTTATGTCGTGTATCAACTTTGAGCTGATTCCGATCAAATTTTGGTTTTTTTATGAATTTTAAAGTTACTCAAAATGCCATGGACTGTATTTTAGTGTTGTTAGCTCATGAAGCTTGCATGCTGCATACATGTACATGATAACGCTTTTAGCTATGTTGGAATTAAATGAAAATGTACATGGTATATATGCACATTATACAAGTTAGGAAGTACATGTACCTTTGGTATGTGTTTGTATTTCTCTAGCTCTTCTCCGTGGAGCAAGTTAAACTGTTTCTCCATGTACTCCGCAAGTGTAAAGGAAGAAAGAAGAGTTGGATAAAGGTTCCAGAGAGAAAGGAGGAACAGAGAAAACTGAACAACCAGTTCAATCTGACTCCTCGATTGAATAGAGTCTGGCCTATGATAACAAAAAGTGAGGACTTTGTGTTAAATTATTTTTTCGCATTTTTTTACCTTTTATCTCTAACTTTAGTAATGGCCTCTTCAGCTCCAATTCTCTGAGAATAAACAAGATAGCAGGCTATTACTGATCCTGTCCTACCTATGTAGCGATCAAATCATATTAAAAATCAAGGAATCATGAAAGGTAATGCGATAGATATCAAAATTTTGATCTCAGTATAATAATAATAATTACTTACCTAAGCCTGCATGACAATGTATAGCGATTCTCCCATTCAGACAAGAGAAGTCAATAACTTTTACAACATCGAGCATATTCTCGACACTGAATGTACTATAGTCAGGTAAAGGGTAATTGTAGTAATAGATATTTTGTCTCATTAGATCTTCAGGTTTGTATGTGAAGCCACTGTTTTCCTGAGGAGGGCCACAGTGAGCATGTTCACCTGCAGTCTGTAAGTTAATGACTGCGTTTATACCAGATCTGCATTATAAAAGAGAGACGTGCGTGTACATGGAGTCAAAACTAGATCAGATATTCTTACTCTTTGAATTGGTCCAATAGCTTGTATTGTGTGAATAATTGTGTGGAGGGTCTAGCCATTGCTAATATATTATCAGTCACCCTGGGAGAGAGAGGAGGGAGAGAGAGGAAGGAAGGAGAGAGAGGAGGGAGAGAGAGGGGGAGAGAGAGGGGGAGAGAGAGGAGGGAGAGAGAGGAGGGAGAGAGAGGAGGGAGAGAGAGGAAGGAGAGAGAGGAAGGAGAGAGAGGGGGAGAGAGAGGAGGGAGAGAGAGGAGGGAGAGAGAGGAAGGAGAGAGAGGAAGGAAAGAGAGGGGGAGAAAGTTAATAACATCCTAAGCTT
The DNA here is from genome assembly GCF_000090795.2 of Amphimedon queenslandica. Taxonomy (NCBI): domain Eukaryota; kingdom Metazoa; phylum Porifera; class Demospongiae; order Haplosclerida; family Niphatidae; genus Amphimedon; species Amphimedon queenslandica. The sequence continues at coordinate 46,899 of NW_003546256.1, read as the reverse complement.
AGGATATTACAAAGTTATGACATCAATGATTATTGTAAGCTCACTGAGCTGAACTATAAACAAGATGCCTACCGGGTATTTTATTCTCTTTGTTGTGCATCAGTATTGTAGTGTATAGTTGAAATCAATAGTACATGTATGCATGTATAGATCTAGTTAAACAATTATTATCTACTCTATTATCTACATAGTACTATTATCTACATAGTATACTCTATGTATTGATATAGTTCATAAACCATAATGTGTGTTTTTACTGTTTTACTGGCTGGTGGCCCATTATGATACATGTATGTGTACAGTACATTCTCTCCCAATTCCCTACCAATGAGAGTAAAGACCATCAAATGCGACCCCGGTCTCCTCCTTCCTCCACCTGCTCGGGCTGTCGTACTTGCATCCCCTACCACCACAGAAGGTGCCACACTGCAATCGTTGAACGGTTGGACTTGAAGACCCAATCTGTCTCAGTTTCTCAGAAACTTTAGAATACTGAGGGGGAGGCGTTCTACTGCCACCTGCTCTTCCTCTTCCAACTACTGGGGAGTAGTTTAAAAAGTTCTTAGACTTTACTTCTGTTATCTGTATCAATTCGGTCTCTCCTTCCTCTTCTTCTTTGTTTATGCCAAAGATGTCTGGGGCACTCCGAGCACCGCGATCAAGGAAAGAGTTATCCGGAGCCAGGTGCTGCATTTTAGAAGTCATCAGTAAAGTCAGTAAAGTCCAGTACCAACCACCCTATAAAGAAGAAAATCGTAGAGTTACAAGGTCGCTTGGAGAATTGTTATCTTTTTTAATTCGCGACAATTCTCACCTTTGCCTCAACTTGTTTATTACTTGTGCTGCTATGCTGTAATCACTATGGGTGTGGCTAAGTTGGGCTAAACCCCAATCAATAATCAATCATTGACAATCAATATTGTTTGTTGCAGCATTTTGATCCTCCTATAGGCTCCTCCACTGCATGATCCTTTATATTTTTCAATTAAAATATGGTAAGTGAAACCCTTTTATTTACTGTTCAATTAATTGCACAGCTTTTAAATGACTAAATCCTTTATTTTCTACATTTATTATATATAGTCATCAGGAGCACCCAATCATGATAATAATTCATCTCCTGTCATACAAACAGTTGAGATGCATACTGGAGGAGAGCCTGTAAGAATTATAGTCAAAGGGTATCCTCAAATTCCAAGTGACACCAATATATTAGCAAAGAGGTCTTATGTGAGAGATAATTTGGACCACCTTCGTCGTATGTTAATGTTTGAGCCAAGAGGAAGCGAGGCAATGTATGGAGCACTGATTGTAGAGAAAGACCTACCTGAGGCTAGCCTGGCCGTACTGTTTATGCATGGAGAAGGTAATGACTAATCACAAGTGCTCCTATAATGGTAATATGCAATTCATTATTATTATTAGGTTATTCTACAATGTGTGGTCATGCTACTATTTCTCTTGGCCGGTATGCAATTGATTACGGCATAGTCCCTCCCGTGACTCCTTTAACGACTTTCACAATGCAATGTCCCTGCGGCCCAGTAAAGGTCAAAGTTCAATACGAGAATAATAAATCTGGTGCAGTTTCCTTTGAAAGCGTGCCCTCATTTGTTGACGCCGATAAATTGAATCAGAGCGTATACGTCCCTTCGCTCAATAAATCCATCCCATATGATATTTCTTATGGTGGGGCTTTTTATGCTTTTGTTGATGTGGGAAGCGTTGGTCTTGATTTTAAGCACTCGTCAATGGCAGAGTGTCGGGAAATTGGAGGCTCTATCACAGACGAGTTGAGGAAAACAATAAAGCTCTCTCATCCAGATCCCTCTGCTTCAGATTTGGAGTTCTTGTATGGAACCATACTGATATCATCAGAGGGTCAGCAGTTGTGCATTTTTGCAGAGAGACAAGTACCTAATACGATGATGTGATACTGATTGTTGTTCGTTTTTAGGTTGACCGTTCTCCTTGCGGCTCTGGAGTTTCTGCAAGACTAGCTCTAGAATATCATCAGAAGAAAATTAAATTAGGTCAGATGAATTTATGATAATTTATTATTATTATTGTTCAAGTTAAATTTCATGCTAATTCATTTTAGGTGAAGCAAAAAGAATCTCTAATCCTTTGACAGGGTCTGTGTTTGGGGGGCAGGCTACAAGGGAAGAGAAATTCTTTGGAGTCAATGCTGTTGTAACTGAAGTTAAAGGAAATGGATATTACACAGGGGAGTCAAAATTTTGGTTAGAAGAGGGAGACAAAATTGGAGAAGGATTTTTACTGTAAGACACTTTATGTCATAAGTACAAAGGGACAAGTGTTAATTAATAGTTATGCTTTGTAAATGTGTAACTGGTTGTGTATGGCCTTTGTAGCAGCTCTTCGAAATCTTTTTCTTCCACTTTTCTGGACTCCATCTCCTTTTGGGTGACAGGGAGACTGTTACAACGAGTTATTTTCCCTCTTGGTCCTGCAGCTACTGTAATGGCATTATTAATAATATTTATTTCCATGTGGTAATATGCATGCTATATTAATGTACCGTAAATCCTTAAATAGAAGCCGCATTTGAATAAACGCCGGGGTAGCAATAAAATTAAACTATAAATACGCAACACTAGCCTAAGAGTAACTCAGTAGTCTAGTGGATAATGCCTGAAGTTCCAGAAGTCAAAAGCATGAGGTTACGGGTTCGAATCCCGCTCTGGGCTGACGTTTTTTTATTTTTTATATATTTTTTCGAGATCCAAATACCATTTTAGGAAATAGACGCCCGGGCTTTTATTTAAGGAAATACGGTACCTTGTTTTTCTGAGTTGCGTTGTGCTTTAAGTGCTGTCCTTAGTCTCAATTTTGAGCTCAGTCTTCCTTTAATATTGATTTCATTGATTTGTGTTTGATACGAAACTGCTTCTTGACTTAGTTGTATGACTCTGCCTCTTATCTGGGAGTTCTCTAGTCTTAAGTTATCGAGTTGTTTCATGAAGCGTTTCTCCACATCATTTACTTTGTCATTGAAATTGTTTTTTAAATCCTTCAACTCCTCCGACTTACAAAAATTACATTAAAGCAAATTTTTATGACATTAATCTTACTGTTTTTAGTAGCTGTATTTCAGAGCTCTGTTTTTCTTCGTTTGTCGTTTTGAGCTGCTCTGCTACGTACTTTACTGTATCTTGGCATATCTGTACACATTAATGAGTTAATATAAATGACATTATGCTGGTATAATGAATAGTATTTACCTTCAAGCTATCTTCAGTTGTGGCTAGTCGTTTAGCAAGGTAATCAGAACGGTTGACTTTCTCTACCATTCCCTAAAAAATTATTTATGTAATGATGTGTTTTAATTGACTTTACTTCTATCTGAGTTTTGTACATCTTGGCCATGTTTGACATTTCTTCTTCGTATTGATCTGCTACTTCCTGCTTTGCTTCTAATATAATAGTCTCTGTTTCTTCTTTCATTCCTGACTTCAGCTTCTTGATTTCATTAATGTGTTCCTCTTTAATTGTGGACTGACAAAAAATGCATTTTAATGCATGCATTATGTGTATGACTTTTTCCTCACTTCCAGCTCTCTAAGTCTAGTATCTGTTTCCTTTCTTAGTTTTTTCTAATTATATAATTTATACATTAGTGTAGAAATTAATGTCAAATACTTTTGTTTCCTTTAAAAGGTCCTGATGCTCTGCAATTTCCTTTTCAAGTCCAGCTGTGTGAAAACGATAAATTAGCACTAAAATGCATTAAAACCTTTTTCAAGCACAAATTGTGATTTTTGAAGAGCCAGGTTTTGTTGAAATTTTTCCGTTAGAATCTGCATCTGTTGTTCATGCAGTGATGCCATGTATCTTTAAAGCATAATGAATAATGAAATGAACTACTGAAAGAAATACTTTTGCTCAGAGACATATTGCATTTCAATCTTCTTTTTAAAATCCTTTCTCTCTTTCTCGTACTGTATAATAAAATCAGTGGGGACATGCGACAGTATATTAATGTGTAAACCTGTTGTATTTGCTCCTGATATTGGACCTCTTGGTTTTTCAGCTTGACACTTAGGTTAACAATCTCTCTTTGTAGCTTCTCCTCTGCTTCAATGCTACGTATAGATAATGTAACAATTACTCTATAAATATCTCTCTCTCTCTCTTATCATCATTAACCACCTTTCTTTGGTCAGTCTATGTATCATTTCTGTTAACGATTGGTCTCCAATTCTAGAAACAGTCAACAAAAATGATCGACTGTATGCATACATTATATACAAACTTAGCATCATCTTTCTTGCTGCCACTTGATCTGAATTTTTGCATTACTCTTGCAGGCTATGATTATTTTATGACAAATGGCTGATCATTTTTGATAGGTTAGTATTACGTACCTCAAAGAATTTATCCATGTTTATTTTCATTTCAACAGCACTTGCTGATCGCAGGAGAGTGTAGCCAGGCGTCTTCACTCTAGATACATATTGCCTTGTCTATTGATGCATAAATAAAGTCATGTACATTCTAACCAATGAATACACTTACACTTTGAAATCTTTTGTGATGTTCTGAAATAGGAGGTAACTTCATTCTATATTAACAGAGAGAGAGAGAAGTAGGGAGGAAGAGAGAAAGATTTGTATACCTTTGCAAATGTGCATTTGTTTTTGGTCTCCGCTGTCCAAGTTCCCTTGCATTGGATGACTGTGTTCTCTCTTTAATGATCCTCCTTCCTTCATGAGGGAATATGGCTCTCATTTTATACCTACAGAAAACAGCTAGCCCATCACACAGGAGTTGCCCCAACATACTTTCTGTTGGTAAATGTATACAAGCAAAGCTCTGGGACAGACTGACTGTGACCCTCCATCTTGCTTGTCTTCATGAGTCCAAGTGTCAAAAATATTTTGAAAAACGCGTTATACCAATTAACACAACATACTGTAATTTGACAGTTCTTTATAATACACAACATTATATACATATAGATTCTAAATAGATCACTCCTCTCCGCCTTTGCTATCTTTATCAGGACTTTCAAATCGTAAGAATTTCTTTGGTTGAGCTCCAGAGGGACCTTGCTCCTGGGCAGTGGTAGGTTGATTAAGAGTATCTAGAAGGTCATCCAGCCATGCATCTGGTACGTGTGCTTCAGCTCCACTTGCAGTACTAAAAATAATAGATATTGATGGCAGGGCTATAGATCTAATTATGAATCATAGTACCCAGTAATGTTTGAATTGATAAAATCAGCTACTATATTTGGGAAGGTATTAGAATGGGCGTGAAGAAAGTCATCAAGAAATTGCTGCAAGTAAAGACGAGAATAAACAGATACAATGTTATCATTATTACTTCATACGACGATGATGACGATGATGCTGTAGTTTCAATCCTAAAATCAAATTTTTCTAAAAAGGATATTAATGGCAAATTGCCTACCGTTTTCTTTTTGATGGCTGTAACCTAAACGAAAAATAGTGACAGCTCAAAATTTAGAGTTTAGCATACTTTTTTCGAGGAGATTTGAGCACAGCTGCACTAGCCGAGACTGTGTCACAACTTGACGCTGACTCAGGAGTCTGACGAGTGTCACTTGTGATAATGAGAGGCATATCAGATGTGAGGGGACTCTGCGAAAAACTAGGAGTTGATACTAACGAAGAGGATGATGACTGAGACGAAGGGATTGAAACAATGGCGGTTGGACTCGGGGCAGGTGGTAACACAGATGCACTGGTAGCTGGTCTTTGCTTGTAATTAGTGGATTGTAATGATTTGTTGCTAAATACATATTTTGCCGGTCGACCTTTGCCATTAAAGTAATAGATTTCATCAATTTATAGATGGTATTATCTAATACTGACTTTGCTGTTTCTTAGCTAGATTGTGACTTTGGGCAAAATTACTACAAAAATAATAATTTTTTTAAATTTTTCGAATCATAATATCATTATCCTATTACTCTATTTGTGTGAGAGTTTGCTGGAGTTTCTCCCAGAGACTCCGCCATGTTTTTTCGTTGCCCATCGACTGAACCATGAGATCTGAAACATTAAAGAAAAATAAATACAGATAAATTGTTGTTTTACTTGTTGCTTGACGCTCCTTATAATCGCTGATGATTTCTTTTAATGGAGTGGGTGGTAATACCTACAATAATAATGAAATTGTTATTATTCTATATTATTATTTATTGAAGAAATTCCGACTCACTAGTGCAGTGGACGATGAATTGCTGAGATGCGAGCATTCTGCCATAAATGCTGATGCAGTGCTTGAATAGTTTTTACTAAGTAAATAGGCTGAATTGTATTAGTCATTTAAATGCAGGCAGTACACTAGTCAAATTACCTAAGATGTATCTAGAAACTTCTTCTTCAGATGCCATTTTAGAGGTAAAACAGGAGTCTGCACTTTATTTGAAATCATGAATCAACCTATTAGAATAGAAGCAAATACGATTTTTACAGCAGAGCTTACTTTAGCTTTGGAATATTAATTTGCAGCATTAGCCCCGCCCATAAAGCACACGCCCCTGTATTGACCACACCTACAAAAATTAATGCTTCAAAAATGGAAATGGCGGTTCCACAGCTCCAAGAACTAGCGCAAAAGAAAGAGGAAGAACTCCAAAAGATACGCGAGCAGCAAGCCCAGGCACTAGAGACGGCTTTAAAAACTATAGAGGAAGAGCTGGAGGAGGAGAGAGGGAAGAGGAAAGCCCTGGAAGATGACTTTAAGTACAATCTTGGACTCATAGAACAAAGGGATCAAGAGCTCCTCCAATATGAAACAGTATTTCAGCAACTTAAAAAAGTATTGAGAACTCTCTTGTCTATTTATGTTATTTTATTTATTCTCTGTAGGTTATTGATAGCCATGTTGCTGAGCTGAGCGACCTTCATGTTCAAATAGACGAACTTCAGAATAAATTGAAACAAGAAAGTCTTGAGAAAGGACAACTCAAGCAATACTATATTCAGCGTATAGAGCAACAGCAATGTCACATGGATCAGTACTGGTAAGATAGTGTGGAATTGGTGGCCATTTTCTTATCCTCTTAGTAAAACAAAGGATAAGGAAATTGCAGAGCAGAGGCTGGAGTATGAGCAACTTCAGAAGAAACTTCAGCAACGGTTGCTTCAAATCGAAGAAGAGTTGGAGAGTGAGAGACAGCAGATGACAATACAGCACGAAGACAAGTTAAAATCGCAAGGACAGGATTTTCAAAAGAAGGTAAGAAACTTGATAATATTTACATTTTATCTTTCTTTCTTTAGCTAGATGAAATGGCTGCAGGTCTTTTATCAAAAGAATCACACATTCGTCAGCTTCAACGTGAACTCTCTACTCTTCAAAGTTGCAGAGATGAGACGCAGCAGAAAGCGTCCAGTGTCGAAGAGAGAGTAAAGGAGTTAGAAGTACAACTAAGAGACAAAGACTGGGAGCATACTGACTCCATCAGTACACTAGAAGCAAGGTATTCTGACACTGGCTTGTAGTCCACTAAATTTTAGTTGATCAACTTTAAAAATTCATAAAAAATCCAATTTTAATCAGAATCAGCTCAAACTTTCTACACAACATAAGAACATGTATATGTATCAGGAAAAAATATAAAAATGGAAAATTCTCTCCTAGTCATTTTTGACAAAATTAGGCCGATGACCCTGTACTATAGTACAGGGACTTTGACTTGATTTTGGAGCAACTTTTAAAATTCATGAAAAATTCAATTTTGATCGGAATCACCTCAAACTTTCTACACAACATAAGAACATGTATATGCATCAGGAAAAAATATAAAAATGAAAAATTCTCTCCTATTCATTTTTGGCGAAATTAGGCCGGTGACCCTGTACTATAGTACAGGGACTTTGACTTGATTTTGGAGCAACTTTTAAAATTCATAAAAACTTAATTTTGATCGGAATCAGCTCAAATTTTCTACACAACATAAGTACATGTATATGCATCAGAAAACATTATTAAAATGGAAAATCCTCTCCTTTTCAATTTTCGCAAAACTTGGTCCATGACCCTAGTACAGGGTCATGGTCTGATACTGATATATGCTGATATTGATACTAGTCAATTGCTTGACAGGATATCAGAACTAGAGGGACAGTTGACACACGCAGAAGCTACTAACAAAACTATAAGAAGAGACTATGACATCAGGTTGACAAGAAATAAGAACTTATATGTTATTCACTATTTTAATTATTATCAGACGTGTCGAGTTAGAGAGACTTTCGAAAGAAAAAGAGACTGCACTTCAGACAGCAAAAGAGGTTATAAATTGACCGGATTATGGTAGTACTGTAATTTATTTATTTATCTTTATAACAGTGCCATCGTGTTCATGAATCTGAGCTCGAGAAGCAACTTGCTGAAATGAGAGCTACACTGGAACAGACAGAGATAGAGGGAAGACGAAAGGAATGGACTCATAAAGACCAACTGACAGAGAAAGACATATCCATTGAAAAGTTGAGTCTTTTGTCTAATGATAGCCAGCTTTAACATGTGTGTGTGTACATGTACATGTAGGCTGCAAAGTGAACTGATGAGAACAAGAGAGGAAGGAGAGAGACTCACAGCGCAACATGCACAGGATAAAGTACAGGCTGATCTGAGGCTACAGTCATTGGAGGACTCGTATGATAAAATTAAAAATGATCTTCATGCACGTATCCAAGACCTTGAAAGGTACATTATACATGTACTGGTGTAGGAAGACGCAGTGGCAATGCATACTTGATTGTCATTGGTATTTCAGATACAAACATGAGCTGAATTTATCAAATGAGAGAGAGCGAAGTCTAGAGCGTTCAAAGAATCAAATGGAACTGGATTGGCAGGTTAGAGTATATTGTCTACCACTTCATTGCATCAGCTGTTCACTTTGTGCGCAGGTAAGACTGGAAGAGATGGAAAGAAGCCAATATGGCCGCCAGGAAGAACTCCTAAAAACTTTAACTAAAGCAAAAGATGAGGTATAGATGAGAGAGGAGATTAAACTGAAATCACAATTGTCTCCATCTCTGTTATAATAAGCACAAAATGATATCAAGTATGCATGTACATTGATAGGCTCTTGTGTATTGTAAACAAGTTGAAGAAAAGTTGATTGAAAGAGTGAGAGTGTGCGAGAGCTTAAGACAAGAAAGAGACATAGCTCTTGATGCTTTAAAAAAGAAGGGACTCACACAAATTTCTCATGAGATATTACAAGGTAAAGTTACAATTTATTGCTTATTTATTGTGATTTATAGGCAGAGGTTCAACTACTAACATTGAGTCACTTCAGTGTCAAAACGAAGAATTGAGAGAAGTCATAAAACACATGAGAAACGAAATGGAGAAATTAGCTGCTGCGTCGGATGACCTAGAATGTAATGAGCAGCTTCAGAGGGAAGACAAAAAAGATGGCCACTGCTCAAGAAGCTATGTTAAATACATAGAGAGAGAGCTGGGAAGATTAAAGCAAGAGAATCAAAAACTTCAAGAGGTGAGCTCTGCCTTCAGCAAGAAACCCCCGGCAGTTCCTACTAAAAGGCCAAAAACTGACCCACAAGTGTCACAGGCATTAAAGACAGCCGTAGGTATGTACGTCGTGTATGTGTTCCCGCCTTTATTAATCTGTTTTTCTCTAGCCTCTTTTCAAAAAGAGAAGGCAACTTATGAGTTTGATTTAGCTCAGTTGAGATCAAGAGTGAGGCAGCTAGAATCATCAATGAGCATTAAACAAGAGCAAGTATAATGATATTTATTGATTTCTCTCTTCCAATCATCCTATGTTAATAGGTTTACATGGAAAAGGCTTTGCAGGTGCCTCCTGACAAAGTTCGCCAAAAGCTCCTGCAGGCCACACAAGTTATCATACAGTTAGTGAAAGAAAGAGAGGAATGGAAGATCAAAGAAGAAGAACTGACTACATTAGTAAATCAATTGCAGCAAAGCATTAGGCAGAATGAAGAGGAGTCATTAGTGGTTAGCCACACAGAGCAGGAGAATATACCACCATCCCATGAGATGAAGGCAGAGTCTTTTAGTAGTTCTGTTCCTGGGAATGTCTCATCACTTCAGTCTAAAACTCACCAAAAAAGTATTCCTATTCCTTCTGGTCACATGTCTTCTTATGAGGGACTTTCAAAACTACTAAAGTCCAGGCCACTCTCTTGTAGACTCAATATACCTGAAATACTCACTCCTCAAAGACCTGTTCAGGACCCACTGTCACCAAAAAGAAAACCCTCACCGGACCCAGTGCCAGCAACTGCTCATGATAGTGTCTCACTGTCTCCATTGAGATTCTCAGACTCCTCTTATTCCAGTGGTATGCAGGGACTTCAAAAAGCACTCCAACTTATGGATGGAGCTACAGTTAGTCCAACTCTTCCTTCATTCTCTCATAGCTGCAAGTCATCAACTCCTCTGAAGGATAGAGTTGATGATGATGAGATTAAAGAGGACACTGGTGCTGCTCTCATGATGGTTGAGGGTAGGAAAGTTCCTCAAAGTATTACGAGAAAGAGCAAAGTCACTTACGCTGCTCCTCGACTTAAAAAATCATCGAAACCAAAAATTAGAAATTATAATAATAAGGATGATTTATAGTGAACTATATAAATAAAAATTATAATGTGTCTATATCGGAATTATAATATCACAAAAATTAATTATAATGTATCTATATATATCATAAATTTAGATTTTTATGCCATTTTTGTCTGTAAGGACATCAAATAAACTGAATTAGTATTCCCTCCATATTCGTCTTTTCCTCCTATCAGCAAAACCCGATCTTCCAATGTAATTGCACACGATTCCGTTAAAACTATTGGCAACTCCCCAAGCTCAATCCACGAGATTGGATCGTCCTCTCTGCAGAGCGAGTATATCTTCCTCGTCCCTCCTGCCCCGATGACAACAACCATGTCATTAATTGTAGCGACTGCTGAGTGTGCTCCTTCACCATTGCCAGGTTTCTGAATGGTCTTCACATATGAAATGCTACCATACTTTTGAAGTGCAGAGCTAGCTAACATTTTTAATTTTAATCGCACGTTCTTTGATCGAACACTCGGATCCATATCTCCCCCTAGCAAGTACCAGCTCCCCTTATGTAGAATGCTTCTCATTGAGCTTCGACCACCAAGCAAAGAGTGAGCAGTGTGCCATTGTGCAGTTGGCGCATGAAACACTTCAATGGATCGCAGGTTTGCTTTGGCATCTCTTCCTCCAGCTACTGCAATATTTTGATCTTGGCTTGCAACACTAGCCTGTGCACGAGCTGTTAGCATAGGAGGAATGATGTTGTCGCGTAGAAAATGGTTTCGCTCGTCGATGTACAGGGAATAAACTCGAGCTGAATATTTTTGTTGATTGAAGTCGAATCCACCAACAACTAGGAGCTGGTTTTGAAAGACGGTCAAAGCAAACAAGTGGACAGGACTTTTAATGAAGACCTGCCAGTTATCGGCTCTAATGTCATACTCCAGTATATAATCGGCTCCGGTGGGTACATCTTGCCCACCAACAATAACCTTGTTTCTATACAATACTGCCTGAGCATTGCTGATAGCCACTGGTAATGAGGAGCATCTTTTGAGATTCATCACAAAACTTGGCGCTGATGGACGATACTAAAGTATAATGAATGATTATATACATCATTATATTCAGTATATTGACACATACCTTGATTGGTCTCCTTATGACTAGATTGTTTTTCCTCTCCAAGCTTGGTGATGAGCATTGGCTTTGTTCTGTATTTATGTTTTCTAACATCGATTCTCTTATTGCAATGATTGTGTACAGATTAGCAGTGGATGTTAATGCAGCTAAAGTCTCTGCTTTTGTATTCATATTCACCCCATTAACCTAGAAAATTAATTATTATCTAATAGTACTAAAATCAAAGAATTCAAATTCAATAGTCTATAGAATACAGGGTCCAAGGCCAAATTTTGTTTAAAATGAATAGAAAACAAATTCTCAATTTTAATTTTTTTTTTGATACATAACAAATGCTATTATGTCATCCAAATATTCATTAAGCTAGCTTACAGAAACAATGCAGTCTCCAGCCTTTAGTCCACCATCTTTCTCTGCTAGCCCACCAGGAGTTATTTTTGTAATAAACACGGCCTGCATAATAAAAGTATTATGATTCATAATAAAGAACTTTTATTAATGCTTACATGTTCCTTATCATCATACATTGCTCCTTGTCCTTCTTCTATCTTAAACCCAAGGGTCTGATCTAAGCTTTCCTTGAGCAACTCAACTATTATCTAAAAGAATTGCTTCGCTGTCATATTATGCAGTCATTGAATAAAAATAATATTACCCTTTTCCTCCGAATGTTCCAAATATTGGCTTGAGTAGCGGCATCCTTCATCTCAACAGTATTATCATCATCTTCTCCAATAACAGTTTCTTGCATTTCTATTCCATTGTCATTATCATGCGTCAAGCCCTCTCTTAGTATCTTCACTTCCATGGACAGCCTTCTCGACTCTTTTTGACTCTCTTCCAGTTTCTTGACCACTTCTTCCAATTGGTGCTGGTCATTTGGAATGGCTATTAAAAATGATGTAAGTAGTGCTAGATGTTTATCACTGCAGATGAGTAGTGATAAATTAGTAATGATCTAGTGATTTCATGTATGCATGAATTAATATATGCACAATAATGCACACTTACTCCTTTGAATTATGATATGGTCCTATGCAACAATAGATAGTAGCATCATCACAATGTTATGATAATTCTGTATACATACCTTCTCCTTTTTCCAGTAAACGCTGCCATCAATTGTCAGTTCAACCAGACCTCTCCTCTGCATTAGCTCAATAGCTGACTCTGGCACAAGAAGAGAGGCTGACAAACAGTTGGGAAAGAAGCAAGTGACCAGGAGCATGTCATCAATCTCTTTGATGTTGACGAGTTGAACACTTTTTGCTAGCGAACCAAATGAGCTAGAAATGGCATCTTTGATGAATTGAAGCGTAACGTGGTTCGGGTTCTGGTCTATAATCATTTTGATGACCAAATCAGTTCTGAGAGGTTGATTGGATCTTGACAGAATAAAATATTCCCCCAAAACATTACGAACTGGTACATATTGGCACAACTCTTCAATGTTGGTATTAAAACACTGCACAAGTACGACAGCTCTTTTTACTTTGAATTCTCGAACAACAGCCTCTAGATAGTTGATATCCATGAATGTGCATTTGTCGTATACAAGCTCAAGGACGTCATTACTGGTGACACAATCTGATATTTGAGGAAGGTAGCCATCTGAATACTTTTTGACGAATTTCTTCAGATCTTCATAGGGGAACCGATGAAGTTTGACATTTTCACAAATGGTTTTAAATAATTTATCGAAAATGGCTCGTATGGCAGTGAACTTTCCATTAGCAGATATGATTTCTTTTAAGACTGTGCCTGTAAATTAAACATAGGATTATTATTTCCACAATTAATATGCATGATTTACTGTTTGATTCCCTCCTGGAGCTTGCATAACTGCTTCTATCAATTTGCTCTAGAAAGGTTATACAATAATACATGATTTGTTTCAAATTATTCTTCACACTTACGATAGTCATTCATTAGCTCTGCCACTAATTCATCATATTCAGCCTTTTCCAATGCATCAATGAAACTTTTCAGGTGACGGTAATTTCTTGAGACTGCATTGCGAACAGCCTTGAGCAATACAGCTCGAGAATCTTCAGCAAGAGACTGCTGTTCGACAAGCCTTACAGTAGATTTTG